>NC_092235.1:68945083-69245083 GCF_036320965.1 Panulirus ornatus
GCGCTTCCTCCAACCGTTATATCCTGATGATTATGACTGGTCTGTACTGCATCACATGTTGTGGGTGTAGGTACATGCTGGTGTGGGGGTCAGCAGTCATGTTGTAATGGTTGACGACCGTAGCATGATGGTGACCTGCCCTTTGACCTAAACTCTTGTGCTTAAGGACTTATTCTGCGGTGGCAAAGATCACTTCACGGGCAGTATGTGGTCAGGGAAGAGAAACAAAAGTTGGTCGCATGGTGCAGGTTGTGGCGTTTGTGAGTAGTGGCTCCTGCGTTAGGGTATTAGCGTGTTCTTAGAGTTGTGGAATAGACCGCTAGGGTGAAGTAGTGTGTGTGTGTGGGGTTACACGAGACGTGTGTGTGTGTGTGTGTGTGCTAGGGGGGGGGGGCTGCTGTATACAGCCTGCTTCCTTATGAGCCTTGAGTTTCCTTGCTGTCTGTTGTACCACTCCGTTCCTACGGCCTCTCCTGCCTGGCTTGCGGTGGCTGACCAGGGTTGCTAGTGAGCCAGGGCCACGTGGATAATCAGGGGTGCAAGCCAGCTTGGTGTGTTAACCAGGGATGGGGTTGCCTCGGGTGGGAAAACTGTTGTACAGTGGGACGCAGTGATGGTGGTGGCTGCCAGGCGGGTGTGTGGCCTCATACAGGACCCGTACTTACGGCACCGTCCCTCGCCGCTCCTGCACCTGCAGGGTCCCCACCAGCTAGCCCACGGGCCCTCTGTGGGGGCCACACAGGGACGGTGCACTACATGTGACCCCAGCCGCCCTATAGTAGATGATTATGGCCGTAACGAGCACGTGTCACCTGGGACGCGGCTACTCACATGAGGGAGCACAGTTGTGTTTACAGGGAGGGGAGAAGGGCAGAGTGGGACCGCTGGTGGTGAGCGTGTGGAGTAGTGGTGCCGGTGTTGACGTGGTAGGGAGGGCGTGATGTGTGGTATGGTGTTTGTAGGGAGCGTATGGTGTGGTATGGTGTTGTAGGGAGCGTATGATGTGGTGTGGTAGGGAGCGCATGGTGTGATGTGATGGTAAGCGCGTGGAGTGGTGTGGCCGCTGTTGGTGTGGTGGGGAGCGCTTGGTTTGGCGGTGAAGTAGCAAGAGTTGCATGGCCTGCGGGTGAGATGACGTCACAACGCCGCCCCGCCCACGCGCACCACAACCCCCCACCCTCCAGCCACATCACGTTATGTTGCAGTGGTGAGTCCTGGCAGGGGTGTGGTAAAGCCAGTGGGAGGTGTGGTAGAGGCTGTGTACATCCTAGTGTTATAAGAGGTGGTAGGGACATAGTATGTGGAAGGGAGGGCGTGTGGTAGGGGTTGGGCTGCGATATGGCTGGGGAGTGTGTTAGAGCGGGTTTGTGGTAGAGACGGAGGGGAGGGGGTGCAAGTGCCGGGGGAGGTGGTTGATGGGGGGGGGGGGGGGTCGTCAGTCACGTGACCCGAACGTAAGTTGACGAGTGTGGATGAGGAAGTGTGGGTAGCGTGTCACACTGCTTGACACTACGGAAAATGGTTCATGATTTAGGTGTCACTCAGGTCACTGGGACTCATGGGAGCCCACTGACTGGAGGAGACGTGTGCTTCAGGTGCCATCTAAGTTGCTTGGTGGGTTGCGGGTACGTCTGCCGTGCACGGCGCGGCGGGGGCGAGCTGCTGCTGATGGTGGTTGTGGTAGTGGTGGCGGGGCCGGTGGGAGGGAGGTAGGGGTCGGGCAACAGGTTTGTAAAGGTGGGGATGTGTGGGGGTGGATGTGTGGGGGGCACGGGTGTTGATGCCGACGGCAGACAAGGGTCGGCCGCCTTACGCCCACGATGGTCTCTGTCAATCCACCCACTGGCCAACCATGCACCCGCCCACTGGCAAGCCCAACACCCGCCCATTGGCCCACCCCTCACCCGTCTACTGGCTCTCGCACTGTACCCGTCCGCTGGCCCACCCCGGGCCACTGTTGTGCCCCTGTCCAGTGTAAACATGGGTCACTTTGAAATAGTCAATAGGGTTATATAGATCCAAGGGAGGAAGTACTCAGTAGGGTGATATAGATCCAAGGGAGGAAGTACTCAGTAGGGTGATATAGATCCAAGGGAGGAAGTACTCAGTAGGGTGATATAGATCCAAGGGAGGAAGTACTCAGTAGGGTGATATAGATCCAAGGGAGGAAGTACTCAGTAGGGTGATATAGATCCAAGGGAGGAAGTACTCAGTAGGGTGATATAGATCCAAGGGAGGAAGTACTCAGTAGGGTGATATAGGTCCAAGGGAGGAAGTACTCAGTAGGATGATATAGAAAGGGAGGAAGTACTCAGTAGGGTCATATAGATCCAAGGGAGGAAGTACTCAGTAGGGTGATATCATTCATACTAGTTTTATATATCCGTCGGGTAGACGTCACGCGTTTGATGTACAATGTTGATCAGGATGAAATACGAGGGAAAAAATGTTTACTTGTTTGTGAAGGTTTATATGGGTATTGTTGGACGTGTTTGAAGTTGGTAGGTAGGTAGATAGGTAGGTAGGTAGGAGAATGTAACCTGGCTACCTTATACCCTCCAGTTGTAACTGTGCTGGAGCTACGTACGTATGTTGGAGAATGTAACCTGGCTACCTTATATCCCCCAGTTGTAGCTGTGCTGGAGGTAGGTATGTTGGAGAATGTAACCTGGCTACCTTATACCCCACAGTCTCAGCTGGTGGTGCACGGCAGCAGGGATCATGAGTGTAGTCATGTTACCCTGTGCCACGACTCCAGTACGCTAGCATGACGGGGCACAGGATGCTCTTGTATTGATCTGTGTGTGTGTGTGTGTGTGTGTGTGTGTGTGTGTGTGTGTGTGTGTGTGTGTGTTTACCTCTTGCTCTGTACAATGCAGTAAAATATGTTTCCTTTTGTTTCAGGTATGTCTTGGCAGAGGTCGACCCTGACACTATTACACCTACAGGTAAAACTTGACACCCAGCCCAGCCTGGGAGTGGGCCTCTTGAGTGTGTGTTTGTGCCTCACACACGCTGTTAATGACTCGTTCATTGAGGGCATTATAAAGGACCCCTAGTGTTTTCTTACCGTACATCACACCACAGCCGTACACATGGTCTTAATCAACCACGGTATTACCACACACCCGCCACCTCTAAGGTTTGTGCCGTTACCCCAGTACTCTCAGTCATCCTACCTGGATCTGTCAAATGATTGATTACATTCACTCATTTGTGGCCAGACGCGTTGGAGAAGGGCGGGGCTAGGCTGAGCCAGGAAGATGTACGCCCAGGAGTTACTGGTTTGTAAGTTTTGTCCTCCAACATTTTCCATATTTAAGTCGTGGTCGGATATCGACCCAGCTTGTTCATGTCACTGTTTACACCGCGCCCTGCGCAGGTCAAGGCCTGAATAGTAACTTGATCACTCTTTAGTCTGGGGAGAGAGAGAGAGAGAGAGAGAGAGAGAGAGAGAGAGAGAGAGAGAGAGAGAGAGAGAGAGAGAGCTTTCGTGTATACTTTTATTTTCTTGAATGTGTGTATGTTAATGAGGTAAGTTTGTTCGTTTACATTAAGAGTAGAGTGGGTTGAGTGTCGTGTTACCTAGCGTTACGACCATGTTTATAACCCTCTCTGACGTCTGGCGGGCTCCACTTGTCTACTGACCATCCCCCTTGACACTACTCCAGCTTTAGAAGTTTGACCAGGCCCTCCAACAGCCCCGGTAAAGCACCCCAGCATTCTCTCGTGTGACTCCCTCCCTCCCGGTCATGGCACCCAGCACCAGGAGTGTCTGAACAACACAGGACAAAGTTGAGCTGTTGTTTGTGGTTGCGCGTGGTGGAGGATGGCATATGGATCTGCTACATATAAACATGTACAACGTACATAATTTCTTTTCGATATTTAGTGTTGACCGTGTGGCGCTGAAACATGGGTGGGAGGGGTGTTGAAAGAGAGTCTTTTATACAAACTTTTTGTTGGTAATGGATGGATGTTCAATGGCTGGGCTGAGTTAGGTTTCAGGTGATGTGATACCTGAAGTTCCGAGACGTGTTCTACTTTGTGCTGAGCATATTGTACACATCCTCCTTGTGACCCCTGTCATCCTGTTTGCGCTGCCGCTCACAGGACGATTGTAGGGTGCACCGTGAACCAGCCTCAGACAGCGGCAAAAACTTACTGGTAGCGGTTTGTACGGGCTGGGAGGGGCTTGATGAGGTTGTGGTGCCCAACGCGACTTGTGGACGAGGTGGTAGGAGATGTCGGTGGCGCGAGTGGTGTAGTAGCTTCTTCCTGAGCTGTTGGCTCACGTCCAGGTGATGGCTGGAGGTTCTGATTTGTGCCGCCGTGAGCCGCTACTTTATTGTGCTTCCGCTGCTGTTGGGGAGAGGTCAGAGGACCAGTGTGTTGAGTGATCCCTGGCACTGGATGTTAAGAGGTTATCGAGGATGACCTTGTATGTGTTCCTAGAGATGTGGTACCTTCCCCTGTCCGAGGGAGGAAGATGGTGTGGTGCCTCCCCTGGCCGAGGGAGGAAGGTGTTGAGGTGTCCCCAGCCAAGGGAGGAAGGCGTGGTCCCCCCCAGGAAGTGGAGGTGGATGTGGCAGTTGTCGGTGCTGAGGCCAGAGGAAGGCTCTCTCTCTCTCTCTCTCTCTCTCTCTCTCTCTCTCTCAGTGTGTCTGTGTTAAACACTAGTTGCCTCCCAGCTCCTCTCAGATTTTAGTATCAGTTATTGTTGATATTTATTTCCATAATGTGAATGCTGTATATGCATGTAATGCACCAGTCTTTGTGTGTACACTTGGTCGTCAGGCACGGTACGCAGTTGCAGCGGTTTTACCAAGCTGGAGAAGCTTCACCCAGCTGGAGCAGGCAGCTTCAACTAGCTGGTGTTTTACTGCGGGACATTGTCCTTGTGAAGTGGGGTGTCGTCAGCCATCTCTGGGGAGATGTAATACTGTATGTGAGGTTTGGGTTATACAGATGGGAATGGTGTTGACCTGTAGCAGATTATAATGGTTCCTGTGGAGGAGATGTATGTACAAGAGATGTGGTTATTGTAGTTATGTGTACTGCGGGGGTGATAAGTGTATGGTGAGGGGTGGGCAAGCGCTGGTATATGAGGGTTAGCAAGTTGTGTTTCGGTGATATTGATGATATGTTGGAAAGGTAACAGATGAAGCTGCTGGTGTGCCTGGTCTCCTTTGCTCTTGTATTTGGTGGCTGTCGCCTTTCGCTCCCTGTCTCCAGACCTTCATTCGTGGATGATGGTACACACATACGCACGCAATAGCCAATCCAGCTATTCATCTTTCCCTCGGGGCTGCTGGATAAATGGGTACCTGGCTTAGGTTGGGGTGCGTCGATGTACACACAGGAGAGTAAGGATATGGTACTAGGTGAAGATATGGGGAAGCACGAGTACGAAACCCTTTTCCCATAACACACACACACACACAAACACACACACACACACACACACACACACACACACACACACACACACACACACACACACACAAAAGTAAGTAGGTATAACGTAGCCACATTGCCTCCTCCCACACATCAACATACCAACATGTGTTTCTCACGCCATAGGATGTCTTGAGTCCTTGATATCCCTGTGTAGAAGGGGCGGCAGTGGGCGCACACGATCACCAAGTAAACTCTTTGACCAAGTCATAGTGATGGAGCTGGGCAGGCACTAAGGTCTCCCCTGGTTCCTGTCATGATAGTGATGTATCCTGTTGCCTAGTGGTGTATTTTGGTGACACACACACACACACACACACACACACACACACACACACACACACACACACACACCAGTCTGGCGAGGTTGTGCGAGCGGTTCAGTACAGTAGTACAACTGACACCAGATCTGTAGAGTTTTAGCTGGGACTTAACTCCATCACCGCTGCGGTACGACATGATGACCTGATCTTTAATTTGACTGTAAAGAGTCAGGGTAAAGCTAACTCAGTCATAGCCAAGGGTCGTGCTGTCGTGCACAAGGGTCGTACCGTCGTGCTCTAGGATCGCACCGTCTTGGTCAAGGATCGTGTTGTGAGGAGGATTGAGGCCGGGGGTTGAAGTAAAGTTTGAGGCAGGAGATGAGTGATGCACGTGTGCTTGGGGTAGTGGTGTGTGGTACCCGCCCTCCTCTGCCATCATGCCGCTTCACCAGGCCGCCGCTGCTGCAGTACACCGCCGCAGTACAGCGCCACCGCCGCCGCCGTCGTCTCCTTCATGGCTCAGGGTGGCGCCTGGGTTAGCCACCGGTGCAGCAGTGGGCAGGCGGTGCTGGAGTAGCTGCTGTGTCCACGTCCCCTGATGCTGGAAGGCCTTGGGGGACGGTGGACTTGGTAGATAGTGTGGTGGAGAGGTTGGTAGGGAGGAGGGAGAAGTTCTACTGGTTCTGTGGTGGTGGTGGCGCCTGAGTCGGAGCAGTAGGAGGTTGACCTTGAGGTAATATTTGAGGGCAGTAATGATGATGATGTGACTCAGCAGCTGGGGGAGGGGGAGCTGTTGGCCTCCACCTTCCTGCTCTCAAGGTTCCTCAATCATCAGAAAGTTTCATTCCTAATTTCACTCGATTATGGTTTTTGGTTTGACAGATTTGTACGAGGATATATATATATATTACAAAATACCTTTCAACAGCCAGGATTCGAACCCAGAACCTTTCGCGTGATAGTCGGGAACGCTGACTGATAGGGGCTATGATTGCGATCATAACCTAGCGATTAGAGTTTTCAACTACCACGCAGAAGGTCCTGGGTTCGAATCCTGGCCGATGAAGGGTATCGTGTGTGTTATGAAAGAGCGCGTTCATTTGCACTATAGTCATATATATATATATATATATATATATATATATATATATATATATATATATATATACGTGCATATGCGTATATGTATACGTATCTGTATGTGAACAGATGTATCTTTCTTCGTTTGTTTCATGCTGCTGCCTGGCTAACGCAGGAAACGGTGATGAGAACTATATATGTGTTTAATGTGTGTGTGTTTGTGTGTGTATGATAACGTGACTGCTTTAGAACTAGCTCAGGATGTGTGTAGTTAAATCACGTCCTGGTAGTGACAGCAGGCTAAAAATAATAGATTAATTAAAGAGTGAATCAAGATAACGGGTTGATTATATATATATATATATATATATATATATATATATATATATATATATATATATATATATATATTATCCCTGGGGATAGGGGAGAAAGAATACTTCCCACGTATTCCCTGCATGTTGTAGAAGGCGACTAAAAGGGGAGGGAGCGGGGGGCTGGAATTCCTCCCCTCTTGTTTTTTTTTTTTTTTAATTTTCCAAAAGAAGGAATAGAGAAGGAGGCCAGGTGAGGATATTCCCTCAGAGGCCCAGTCCTCTGTTCTTAACGCTACCTTGCTAATGCGGGAAAAGGCGAATAGTTTAAAAATATATATATATATATATATATATATATATATATATATATATATATATATATATATATATATATATATATATATATTTTCCCTGGGGATAGGGGAGAAAGAATACTTCCCACGTATTCCCTGCGTGTCGTAGAAGGCGACTAAAAGGGAAGGGAGCGGGGGGCTGGAAATCCCCCCCTCTCGTTTTTTTTTTTTTTTTTTTTTTTTTTTTTTTTCCAAAAGAAGGAACAGAGAAGAGGGCCAGGTGAGGATATTCCCTCAAAGGCCCAGTCCTCTGTTCTTAACGCTACCTCGCAATCGCGGGAAATGGCGAATAGTATGAAAAAAAAAAAAAAAAATATATATATATATATATATATATATATATATATATATATATATATTATGATGGTTGATAAAGGATATGAATGGCTGTAGTAGTGTAGATGCAGACAGTGCGGTGTTCAGCATGGAGGCAGATGGCTGGGCTGGCGGGCCTCACCTGCCAACATTATTAACCTGGATATAGGCAGTAGTTTGTTTGTTGTATGAATGATACGCATTTGATAATCTTCCTTGAATACTATGTGTTGTGGGTGTCAGGTGTGGGCTTTGTATGTCTTGAGGACGTGGTCCACTGACCTAATGAACTCACGCATGACCAGCCCTCACGCCAGATACCACGGCCTAGAGGCTGGGGTTTTCCTCCCTCGTTCTCAGAATTATCAGGTGTGATGAGTCAAGGTGTTGGTCTAGCCCGAGGCTTCACTACTGAATGAGACGTTTTTATCGAGGTTGGTGTGGCTTGTCTCATTCAAGGTGACAGGTTTGATATTATAACTTGGGTTGTCACAGAATGATCGGTTATGGCTGGATGAAATGGCTTGCGTTGTCCGACTTAGACTCAGCAGTGTAACGAGACACTGGAAACCATCACTACGTACCAGGACAAGGTGACCGAAGGTACAGAACACGTATGGCACTGGCCATCCTGTGAACACGCCCATCCTCCTGAGTGACGGGAAACAACCAGATTATGTTTTTATATTTTGCAGAGCCATATCTTTACCTGCAGACAGACTGGACGATGTTAAACAATATAAACAGGACTAAAACATTTCCACTCACCCAAGGGAAGCAGAGGCTATACACGAGAATATTATAGACGACCACCAGGAAACAGTAGCCACACCAGCTGATGGTTGCATGGATGAATCTCTGGCTCGGGTCGTGTTGGTGAAGTGGTCATGGCAATATTGTTGATATCGGGAGAGTCGTGTTAGTGACGGCAGTGACGGTAGCAGTAGGTGTTATCCGTGATGATGTGGGGAAGGTCATGTTCTCCCTCTGCACGTGGAGTGTTGCCCACATCTTCACGGCTCGCTTCCATACCTCTTGTGTAGCATAAGCATGGAACAGCTCGTGTGCATCACTAGGTACAAGTGAGTGGAGGAGGCAGGGAGTCACCTGTAGTATTTGGTATCAGTTGGGTCTTCAGTGTTACCACAAGTACCCTTCATGTAGTACACGACTCACACTTCCAGAGTCGACCACAGCGTCTCTGGTCAACAGCTAACGTTACCCGCTAACTGGTCTGTGTCATAATTCCTTGACATGAACCCACGAGTATCATCAGCATAATGATCGAATATGGATAGAAGAATGATTTGTTGTAGATGATAATGATAATGAATAGACAATGAACGTATCGCCAATGTTTGGTTCCTTTGTATTTGTGTTGATAAATGTCATGCTTTGACTCCGGAGGTGTCATGGTCACTACAGTGGCGGTAATGGATGACTGGTGAGGTCACGTGACGGTTGTTGACCCCTGCCCCCCTGCTTATAGTGGTGGCGGGTAACCTAGTGTGCGGGAGGTTGGGTGGTCATGTGTCACCACAGACCTGTACATAACAGCGTATGATAAGCAGTAGGCACCCTTATCACACACGAACCTTCATGGCTCTGTATAGTCCTCCCTGACTGGCTATAGTCGTACTGTGTGACTGTTTGTACTGCAGGTGGATCATGTACTACATGAGGACACAATGTTTCCCTCTGCTGAGCAAGTGTTTGTCTGTTCCGTTGTCTGTTACTGTCGTGTTGAGGAAACTGATCTTGGCCGAGGGGGAAGGAAGCCGCCTTGTGTCTTGGCTGGGGAGAAAGCTCGTCCATGTTTTATACCATGTGGACGCTCGCTCTGTACTTGCCTCACTCTATGTACCTGTCATCCTTGCTTTCACGGAAGTGCTTTCTCTGCGCATACTTCATCTGATCAAGTTTCGGAAATTTAGAATTTAGAGAATTCAACCTGTGGCTGAGGCTGGGAGCCCGCTGTACGAGACACGGTATCAGTAACTTGATGGGCAAACTGTCTCGTGTAGTGGCCACGGCTGGTGTGAGGGGCGGACTGTTACCTGGAGGATTTCATGGTATACATGGTAGGTAGGTGGTGCATCATGAGGCAACACCCAGCCCACACGGCCGGAAGGAGTAAAAGTCACAGTAGGAAGTAGTGTCATTATATTGGCTTGTCTTGACTGCTGCCACCATACCTACCTGGCTGACGTGTCCCGGTGCTGCACCACTGTCAGTCATCGCACCTACCTGGGCTTGTCTTGGCAGGAAGCGAGTCCAGTAAAGTGGGTCTGATGTGGTGTGTGTGTGTGTGTGTGTGTGTGTGTGTGGAAGATTGTCTTGGTCACAGGAGATAAGAGAGATAGTGATATGGTGTTGTCTTACCACCGGCTGGATGACGCACGAGAGGCAGCTCCTATGATTCATCGTGTACAGTTTCACTGAGGAATGGTTATTATTAGTGAGACGGGCGCACAATGGAGACGATCATGGCGTGCTAGTGGCGGCGGATGAGGACACATCGTGTACATACCTGGCTCAGGAAGAGTTTTATATATATATATATATATATATATATATATATATATATATATATATATATATATATATATATATATATATATATCTTTTGAGGATAAGTTGATGATTTTTTGTTTGTATTTTTGTTTCTGATAACATACCACGGATACGAACATGTCCATGGAATGAAAGGAAGATGAAAACATTAGGTGTTTAAAGACTGAGTCTTAAGACAGAAATGTTATAGTTGAAGGTAAAGACGAAAGATGGAAGGAAATACATCAGCTTTGCTCGTAGATCAAATAAGGATTTATCGTACTGGGGATTCCTCGTATGGCCAGTCTCTGTGGGAAGCAGCAGCCTCATCTGTGCCACGGGTCTGAGCCTCGGTGCCGGGGACACACGCTGACAGGCACCTAGGTACAGTACATGGGAAGACGAGGATATCTGGTGGTGGACAGTCGTAGGATCCTGCGTCCCTCATCTTTGTAGGTGGAGACAGGGTAGTCGAGCAGAAGCCAGACGTGGTGGTCATCCTTCACTACAGTTGCGGTAGTCACGACCTTCTGTAGTGCATTGTTTATGGTGCCCTCATAGGTCTGGTGGGTGATGATGGTTGGGTTGGGGGCACCGATGTCGACCATTCTCCTATGGATGCACTGGTGCCAGCCTTCCCCCGGGTGAGGCATGGTACCAGCCTCACTGGGTGAGGCACTGTTGCCAGCCTTACACTGGGTAAGGCACGGTACCAGCCTTACACTGGGTAAGGCACGGTACCAGCCTTACACAGTGAGGCACGGTACCAGCCTCACACTGGGTGAGGCACTGGTGCCAGCCTTCCCCCGGGTGAGGCGTTGCCAGCCTTACACTGGGTGAGGCACAGTACCAGCCTTACACAGTGAGGCACGGTACCAGCCTCACACACTGGGTGAGGCACTGGTGCCAGTCTTCGTTGAGCGCCCTCTAGGTGTAAGTAAAGTTGTAGTGACGTTGGTATTATTGTCATTTCTGTTGGAGTATATGTAGGTGTGGCGGATGATGGTTATATGCTCCGTGGTAGTGTGGAAGCAAGTGCCGGGCCAGGTGGCTGGTGAGGCTGGTGGCTCAGGTATGCTTGGAACTCACTAGCTGGGCCACTAGCAGTAGCCATCGCTTGAGCGGGTAACACCCGCGTTGGGTTGTGCTCACAGCATCCCCTGTGCTGTTGCGGACTTCCGACAGTGTGGGCTGGTGTGGGTGACTGTTGCTGGTCTCGTCTTGCATGGTTGGTAGACTTGCAAAATATCTTGCCTTCAGGAGGGCTTCATTGTTGCACCAGAGTGACTGGCTGAAAAAAAAAATGGTGCCTTGATGACCTAGTGTAAGAGGCTGGGGAAGATGTCTTCTAGATGACCTTCATACCAGACTCGCCGGCCGATGGTATAGCACCAGAAGATGGCTGGGCGGGCGGCCCGGCCGTAACAGGTGTCCCTGGACGTCTTGTTCCCCAGAGGTTCATGGAGTGTGGAGCGATGGTTACTGCCAGTGTGTGCAGGTCAGGTGTTACCTGCTTACTTACCTGCTTTCTTGTGCGTGTCGTCACACTTTGATTTATTGTTTGACCTGACCATTACCGGTCAGGTCACACTCACTGAAATGTATAATTGATTATGAATTTTCTTTTCCAACAACTGTAGAAACGAATGGCGTTAATCCTATAATTCTAGTATGGGTTTGGCTCGAGTTATTCCCTTCATGAAAAGGTTTAACATGGAGGATAACATGCTCTTAACTCTAGCGGGGATCCATGTATGACCCTGCAGCTCAGTACACATGTTTTTCTTATTTTCCAAACAATATTCCAGCTCATTATGACTCCAGTGCCGGCTTCATTCACCTCAGGCGGCGCGAGCGTTCCATGGGACACCATCATTGTTTGAAGTTCTTGAATGAGAATAATTTTTTCTTTTTAAGAAAAGATGTAGTTGAACCCTTAAGACACATTATTGTTGAGCATTGAGAGTTATTTATGTTGGAGGTACGAGATGCGTGGCATGTGAGGTGGGTGTGTGGTGGAGTTGTGTTGCTGTGGTGCTCCCTGGTGCCGGCCTGTCTGGCTAGCTCTACCCCCTACCCTCAACCCTCTTCCCACAACCACCCCACCTCCAACCCTCTCCCCAGGACTAGCCAACCCCCACACCCTCACTACAGACTAAGCTACCCCAACTCCCAGCACAGAGTAAACCCCGCCACAACAGACTCAGACTCCGTCCACCACCACGAGCCACCACCAGCCCCAGCAGAGACTCCCCCCCCCCCCCTCGTCCACAGGCCACACTGGAGGAAACAGTCGGTCACCAAGTGAAAGAAAACTGTTAAGCATTGCAGGATTGTTGTCCGCGCTACCACGCTCGTCCTAGGATGTGCTGACTTCCTCACCCACACTCCACGGTTACCCTGACCCTCACTTGTGTGATGTGATGATTTCCTCAGTGACGTTGTTCTTCCCACAGTTAGCCGAGCTCACGTTAAGACTGACTGTAGCAGGTGGAAGAAAGTAAACAGTATGGACTGTCATCGTAATGTAAGTTGAGGTGCTGATGAAGAAGAGGTAACAACTGGGGAGATGGTGTGACTCATGCCTCCCACTCCACTCTGAAGAAGAGGGGGATGCGAAGCCGGGCCTCCGGGAACACGGGAGTAATACTCCACACAGCACAGGCATGAGTGAGGCTGCTCTGGGTGTGGAATACCTGCTCAGAAGAGAAATAGTTGCCGCACCTGTGCAACACCTGCAGGTCCCGGAAGGCAGAGTTTGTACCGTTCAGTGTGGGAGGTTTGTTGGGTAGAGTGGAGGATGTCATTGTTGTTGTCAGGTTTATGTTAGTGCCTGCCTGAATTGTTGTTTATGGATATTTGATTAGAGGAAACGTATCAAACTTGAAAAGATGTGCAGGAGGGAATTGCGTGTGTACGCTGCTGAATTTCACCAGGTTACTGGTGTCTCAGCCGAAGATGCAAGTGTGGGAGTGAGGAGGGGAAGGGATGTATGTGTTCTGAAGGATGTACGGTGGAGTGGTCTGCTCATTAGTGAAGGAGGTTAGAGGCAGAGGAGAGATTAGTTATGGTTAGAGAACCGTGAGGGTCACCGTTTGTGGTAGGGCGAGACGAAGCCACTTCATTGACGACTACCGAGATGGAACGACTGGAGAGGAGGATGTGTAGTAGTGATCACAGAGAAGCGGGAAAGCCAAAATTAGGAAGTTTAGCAAACCGAGACTTGTGTCACTCCTTGTCAGTGCTATGAAGACGTCGAGGACTACGAGTCCCCAGAATCCTTAGATGAGAGGAGGACGAGAGGTGGGTCACCTGGATCACAAGTTGACCTTCCACCGCGAAAGTCGTATTGGTGATTTCAAAAAAGCTCAGGTGATTCTAAGACCGCGATCATGAAGGAGAATTTTGAAAACTGGAGATAGCAGATGTGAGAGTGAGGGGGCGATAATTAGAAAGGAACGAAGGAACGTGTCGGCCCAAGACATGCTCTCGCGGAAACGGAAAGGTGTGAGTTTTTAGACAAGCGGAAAATGCGAGGTAGAATTGGAACTCGGAGGCACATTTCTTAAAGACACGAGCAGTTATCTGGGCCGTACGCCTTGCCCACCTGTAGCGGGGAGAATTAGGTTTGGACTATAAGAGTGAGGTCAGCTTACTGGAGGAGTATGTGAGGGCCGGAGGGCTAGTGTGTGGTGACGTGTGCGTGTGAGGGAACCTGACAGTGATGGCTTGGGGGCTGCGCCCGCCGGCAAGGAATGTAGGGCAGCAGGGAGGAAGCAGCCCTGAGGGCCGGGTTGGAGGGAGATCCTCAACTACCGCCTCTGGACATGCAGGAAGTCGAGGACGAAGAGAGAGAGAGAGGACTCGCCAGGATGTCACGTTCAACCCTCCTTACACTGCCTGTTGACCCGAGCCTGAACATGACTACTACACCCTCATAACGGAGGACAGTAGTAGTCTCATTTACACTCACGTTCCTCAGGTCTCATGTTGGATGTGAGGAAAGACAGATCAAGTGTAAAGTGGGCGTGGACTGCGGCCGAGGAGCCCGTGCCTGGCCTTGAGTTTAGTTTTTGTACAGGAACGTGAAGCTTGGCCGTGCGACGACGGCCTGCCACGTCTGGTGTGTGTGTGTGTGTGTGTGGGGGATGTGCATGCATGTGTAAGGGTGCATTTGGCTAGGGTAAGACAGTGGGGGGGTGGGAGGGGGGGTGATGGTGGAGGATAGAGAGCAGACTAAGGCGGGGCGGGGCGGGGCAGGGCTGGCGGCCGGCCTGCCGACGGCTCTCGTGTGCCAGACTCGGCTATTGATCAGGGGCATGAGGGCCCTGCTGCTGCTGCTGCTGCGGCTCACGGGGTAATGACCCTTCCACTCCTCAAAGCCTCACACCTTTAACCTCCTGCACCTCAGTGTTACCACGACCCACGAATTTATTGGGCAGCATACCCGACCAAATACTACGTGGGGGCATGCTCCCCCCTCCCCCCCATCTGTCTGGCCCCGGGGGGCGCACGCTGCTTAGAGGATAGGCAAGGTTGCCAGGGGGATGTGTATAGCTGGAGAATAGGGTGTGACCATATGCTCATCCTGACACTGATGGACACTGTTGTTCTCGCCACTGCTAACAGTAAATGAGTACTGGCACTACCACACACTGTTGTACTCACCACTGCTAACAGTACTGTCACTGCCACATTGTTGTACTCGCCACTGCTAACAGTACTGTCACTGCCACACTTGTGCTCGCCGCTACTGCTCACCTGTGAGGGGATTGTGCCTGATGCCAGAAGAGCAGTCGTGCCTCGGACCTGACCTTGTTGCCTGGCAACCTGTATGTAAGGTGTTTCTTTGGTCGGTATGGGGTCTGTGTTGTGCTGATGCCCAAACTGCAGCTGGGTTGCAAGGCATCCCAGGTGGTAGGAGGTGACGGTGGGCCCCGGGGAAGGTGCACTGCCTTCCTTCCTGCCCAACACTCGGGTGATGGGTTGGGTTTACAGTCGTGAACCCATGTGGAAGCTTCAAGATAACTGAATAACGCTTAAGTTACTGAGGACGTTGTGAGAACCTCGTTAACTGGAGTGGATTACATCAAGAACGTCATGTATTATGTTCTTGTTGTTGTTTACTTTGTGAATGATCTGGGTAAAATATAGTTGACCTGGTAGTGTGTGTGTGTGTGTGTGTGTGTGTGTGTTGTTGGAGAGGGTAAGCCTGGAGTAGTGGGTGAGGTGGGGAGTGATAGTGTAGACTGGTTTAGTAAGGTAGAATGGAAGGGTTGCTTACCCTCTGCATGGCCACCTGGCCCCTGCCTAAGCCTCACACACACTCATCATGTACCTCACTGTTTATGGGACCTGCTCACGAGTAGATGTGTGCTGTCATTATTCCTACATAATGTCGTTGGCGCTACAAATGGCCACACCTGTTGTAAGCGCTACACCTGTTCCTTTACGCTACATGTGTCGTAATACACCATAGTGGTTGTACACTGTACTCTGATCCTGAGTGGTCGCACAGTGTACATGATGGGGTCAGAGTGGTCGTACAGTGTACAGGATGGGATCAGAGTGGTCGTACAGTGTACAGGATGGGATCAGAGTGGTCGTACAGTGTACAGGATGGGATCAGAGTGGTCGTACACTGTCCGGTGTCGTGAACTAAACCACCGACCACGTGTGGACGACGTGATCCACTGACCCCTGTCTGTTTGGTCGTGTAAACAACACCACAACATTGATGACTGGCACCCACTACGTGTCATATGGCTGACACTCACCACGTGTGAGACGGCTGACACTCACCACGTGTGAGACGGCTGACACTCACCACGTGTGAGACGGCTGACACTCACCACGTGTGAGACGGCTGACACTCTACGTGTGAGACGGCTGACACTCGCCACGTGTGAGACGGCTGACACTCACCACGTGTGAGACGGCTGACACTCGCCACGTGTGAGACGGCTGACACTCACCACGTGTGAGACGGCTGACACTCACTACGTGTGAGACGGCTGACACTCGCCACGTGTGAGACGGCTGACACTCACCACGTGTGAGACGGCTGACACTCGCCACGTGAGGGAGGACCTTGAGAGCGGGCAGTGGCCAGGCGCGCCAGTAAACTGTATGAATTAATGACGAGTCAGGTGGCCAGGTTGAAGGAGGAGCAGTCACCACCCACACCCGGAAGGTAACCTCTTGCAACCACCAGGACCCACCCACCCTGTGGTGATAGTAGGGGCTACCCTGTGGTGATAGTGGGGGCTACCCTGTGGTGATAGTGGGGGCTACCCTGTGGTGATAGTGGGGGCTACCCTGTGGTGATAGTGGGGGCTACCCTGTGGTGATAGTGGGGGCTACCCTGTGGTGATAGTGGGGGCTACCCTGAGGTGATAGTGGGGGCTACCCTGTGGTGATAGTGGGGGCTACCCTGTGGTGATAGTGGGGGCTACCCTGAGGTGATAGTGGGGGCTACCCTGTGGTGATAGTGGGGGCTACCCTGTGGTGATAGTGGGGGCTAGCCTTTGGTGATAGTGGGGGCTACCCTGTGGTGATAGTGGGGGCTACCCTGTGGTGATAGTGGGGGCTACCCTGAGGTGATAGTGGGGGCTACCCTGTGGTGATAGTGGGGGCTACCCTGTGGTGATAGTGGGGGCTACCCTGTGGTGATAGTGGGTGCTTCCCTGTGGTGATAGTGGGAGCTACCCTGTGGTGATAGTGGGGGCTACCCTGTGGTGATAGTGGGGGCTACCCTGTGGTGATAGTGGGGGCTACCCTGTGGTGATAGTGGGGGCTACCCTGTGGTGATAGTGGGGGCTACCCTGAGGTGATAGTGGGGGCTACCCTGTGGTGATAGTGGGGGCTACCCTGTGGTGATAGTGGGGGCTACCCTGTGGTGATAGTGGGGGCTACCCTGTGGTGATAGTGGGGGCTACCCTGTGGTGATAGTGGGGGCTACCCTGTGGTGATAGTGGGAGCTACCCTGTGGTGATAGTGGGGGCTACCCTGTGGTGATAGTGGGGGCTACCCTGTGGTGATAGTGGGGGCTACCCTGTGGTGATAGTGGGGGCTACCCTGTGGTGATAGTGGGGGCTACCCTGTGGTGATAGTGGGGGCTACCCTGTGGTGATAGTGGGGGCTACCCTGTGTTGATAGTGGGTGCTTCCCTGTGGTGATAGTGGGGGCTACCCTCAGGTGATAGTGGGGGCTACCCTGTGGTGATAGTGGGGGCTACCCTGTGTTGATAGTGGGGGCTACCCTGTGTTGATAGTGGGGGCTACCCTGTGGTGATAGTGGGGGCTACCCTGTGTTGATAGTGGGGGCTACCCTGTGTTGATAGTGGGGGCTACCCTGTGGTGATAGTGGGGGCTACCCTGAGGTGATAGTGGGGGCTACCCTGTGGTGATAGTGGGGGGCTACCCTGTGGTGATAGTGGGGGCTACCCTGTGGTGATAGTGGGGGCTACCCTGTGGTGATAGTGGGGGCTACCCTGTGTTGATAGTGGGGGCTACCCTGTGGTGATAGTGGGTGCTTCCCTGTGGTGATAGTGGGGGCTACCCTGAGGTGATAGTGGTGGTAGCTATGATTGTTATAGTACTGGTGTCTTCTGCTCTTGCTGTTGGGGTAATAATGATAATGATAATTAGAATGGTAATAATAGTAAAGATTATATTCTTCTTCTTCTTCTTCTTCTTCTTCTTCTTATTATTATTATTATTATTATTATTATTATTACTGTTATCATTATTATTATTACTGTTATTGTTATATTATTATTATTATTGATATTAGCAGTAATAATGATCATAATGATAATAATCATCATGTCTGACGGAGTAAGACGTCTTGTGTGTTGTAGCGCGTCCCTCATGTGTGGCTGGCTGTTGGCTGAGTTACTCCTCATCAGAAGGTATAACCTGGAGGTGACTGTACCTCACACCAGGGCACTCACTCACTCACTCACTACACATGGTAGTCGTAGTGAGGGCACTCACTCACTCACTACACATGGTAGTCGTAGTTTCCAACAGTATCACCATTCATATATCACTGCTAACACCCAGGATGGGCAGCAGGAGTTCTGAGGAGCAGTGGTGGAGTCGCCTGCAGTCATGTACAGGAGATAGAGTGTGGGGCAGCGAGGGAGGACTCGCATCTGGCCTGGCACTACTGAAGATGGTCAGTCACAGTGGTCGGCACGGTGCTGTACTTGACGGTGCTCTGTACCACTGCCCGGGGGGGGGGGGCGTCCATACAGCAGGTGCTGTGCTGCAGCTTCTTCCACAACAACGGCAGGTGATAGTTAAGAGTTGTAAGACCAGTAGGTAGAGCACATGTGTGTGAATGAACTTCTCTGAACTTTTTCTTATTGTGTGGTGGTAAGGCTGTGGTGGTGGTCGTCGTCGTTGGAGTTCAGATATGGTGGTGGTGGTGGTAACGGTGGTGGTGGTAACGGTGGTGGTGGTGGTAACGGTGGTGGTGGTGGTAGTTGTGGTGGCTGGGTGGTGATGGGGGAGGGGGTGGGGTTGACCGCTAATCAATAGGAGGGAGCCGGTAGTGTTGGGCGGGATGTTGGCCTTTAAGGTACATACTGAAACATTCAGTCCTGAGCCTGACTGTGACCCTGGTGGTGTTGTGTGCCAGCTGTGTGGCACGGCAGGGGTGTTGCTTGTTAGCTGATGATGGCGTTACCTGGACGTCCACCTGAGATTGGTCTGGTCTGGTCTGGTCTGGTCGATACGTTAACTGTTACCTCTGGAGCCGCCATGTTGGGTGACCGTGTTATGGCCGGTGCGTCTCGTGTTGGCGCTGAAGAAAGTCACCTCCGTCAGGGACATTGTGGCGCCGACAAGTGGGGCGTTATTCCCGACCGTTGGCCTCTATTATGGCGTGCTTGTGGAGACCAGCCAAGGTTGTGTGCGTGTGTGTGTGTGTGTGCACTGGTGGACCTGACACGACCCCTTCCCCTGTACAAGAGGCAGTCGTCCCGAGGTCACTCGTGTAAAGGATCCAACTGTTTGTTGTCTCGCCATGATTTATGTACCTCGGGGGAGCCCCCTACCAGGCTGGGGAGGCCGCGGCGGATTTTCTTTTTTTCCGCTGGTTAATGTTTAGCGCGCGTCCGGCCGGCCGGGGCCAAGGAGACGTAATTATTACTTTCCAATGCACGTAATCCAGGGTTAGGTTAGCAACCACAGTTTAAGATGCGTATGGTAACTTACGGCAGTTTTGTTATTACCCGTCACTACATACGAGATGGGAGCTTTACACTCTGGGGCTCCCGCCTCCTCTCCTTGTTATACATCAGTCACCGTTTTTGATGTACCAGTACTTGTGGCATTTTACATCCTCTTGGCTAATGTTTACCCAAATGTACACGTGTGTTGCTGAAGAAATGCTTCCTCACGTCACACGCACCTTGTGTCTTACCCAACTTCCTGCTCGCTTGCCTCCTTGTGTTCGACTCTTCAAACTTCAGAGAACTGTTGTTTGTTGACCTGACCATGGCCTCTGTGGAACTTATGTATAACTGTCGGTCTTCCCTCGATAACATGTATTCCTTTTCATAGTTCATTCAGCCTCGCTCTGGTGTCGCTGCTTTTGCTACGGACCCTCACCAGGCGGGGGGTGAGTCCGGAGACCAGAAGGTTGGTCGTGGTGTTTACCAGCTCACGACCAGTGACGTCATTCATATTGTCCTCACCGTCTCAGTCATCATCATGTGTACTTGGCAGACGGTTTCATACACACCAGAATACAGTTACTTGCCCCGGCGTCCCTCGTGATCCTTCTGACGTGACCTACTGGTGACAAGTCTGGGGTCATCTACGTCTTTCTCACAGCCAGACTCTGGTTATAACCTCCTCGTCTGTCTCTGCCACTTCCCATCTTCATGACTATTTTCGTGTTAGATTTTATTCGCCATTTGTCAAAACATTGCTCCATGTTTCCAGGTCTCTGAAATATCTTTAAATCCCTTTTACATTACTCCTGCACCAGGAGACATACTCCAACATTACTCCTGCACCAGGAGACATACTCCAACATTACTCCTGCACCAGGAGACATACTCCAACATTACTCCTGCACCAGGAGACATACTCCAATATTACTCCTGCACCAGGAGACATACTCCAACATTACTCCTCCACCAGGAGACATACTCCAACGTTACTCCTCCACCAGGAGACATACTCCAACATTACTCCTGCACCAGGAGACATACTCCAACATTACTCCTGCACCAGGAGACATACTCCAACATTACTCCTGCACCAGGAGACATACTCCAACGTTACTCCTCCACCAGGAGACATACTCCAACATGAAGTGTGGCAGCAGATCCTGTACGTCGATCATGTAGTCTGAGGGAGGCAAGTGGTCACCCTCGTCCATCTGGAGAAGGTTACCCTGGCATGTGGTCTCCCTCCTAGTTGGGGGGGGGGCTCTGCATTTGAGCCCCCCCCCCCGGCTGGAGATGCTGTAGCTTCATCATGAGCATTGTGAAGGTTGTGTGTGTGTGTTTGTAAGATGATGCCAACCCAACTGCACCACAAGGAGTGGACCAAGAAGTTAACGATGGTTTTACTTGGCGGTGAGCACTTGCCAGTGTGTGTGTGTGTGTGTGTGTGTGTGTGTGTGCTGCGCCTGGGTTCCAGGTCAGCAATACTGGAGGCATTCCCATGGTGGTGTGGGCCATGGCCTCATGATCCTGCCTGCCTCATTGATTCCTCATGGCCGTAACCCAGGCAGACACACCTGCTGCCTCGACCCTCATCACGCACCCCACTCACCCTCACGACACGTCTGTCTGTCTCCACGTAGCTACGGGGAGCGTCAGGCGTCCTGACTTACTCTCATTATTCTTGTGTTTGTTACAGCGTGTGGGTGACTGCACCTCGTCATCCACACACACGCCATATTAAGAGTAAGTCAGTATCGGTGATCATCATGTTTTATGGTAATCACTTGTGAAAGTGTACCTCAGGTTCACATGATCGTTTGCTTCTTCCTCAGGTTTCTCGAATCATAGTTGATGTCTGGATATAATGACGCTGTCTGGCGGCGGTGGGGTCTGCCGTGGCTGATGAGACGTTTTGTGTGTGTGTGTGTGTGTGTGTGTGTGTGTGTGTGTGTGTGTGTGTGTTGCCTGGCTCGTCAGGGTAAGTAGTGAGTGTGTTAGTCATGGGGGCCGACACCATCGTTGCTGGCCCTCATGTTGACGGGTGCGGGTGGCTAGTATGATCTGCTGCTGCTGCTGCTGATGATGATGATGATGGTGACGGGTGTGTGAGCCATCCATGCTGACGCCCCGCCAAAGGTCACGCTTCCTGTGAGTAACGTGTCCTGCGGCCGGCCCTCCTGGCCAGGCTGGGTCATGGACGGTGACCAGCCGCGAGTGCTGGGGGGCTGAGGGTTGGGGAGTGGGTTGTGACTGTGTGGGGAGAGTGTTGGGGGTGCAGCATGGCGGGGAGAGTGAGGGTCAGTGTGGCCAACCTGTCACGCACAAGAATAGTCGTATTGCGTCACAGTGATATTACTCTCTCGTGCTCCACAATGATATTACTCTCGTGCTCCACAATGATATTACTCTCGTGCTCCACAATGATATTACTCTCTCGTGCTCCACAATGATATGACTCTCGTGCTCCACAATGATATTACTCTCTCGTGCTCCACAATGATATTACTCTCGTGCTCCACAATGATATTACTCTCTCGTGCTCCACAATGATATTACTCTCTCGTGCTCCACAATGATATTACTCTCTCGTGCTCCACAATGATATTACTCTCGTGCTCCACAATGATATTACTCTCTCGTGCTCCACAATGATATTACTCTCGTGCTCCACAATGATATTACTCTCTCGTGCTCCACAATGATATTACTCTCTCGTGCTCCACAATGATATTACTCTCTCGTGCTCCACAATGATATTACTCTCTCGTGCTCCACAATGATATTACTCTCTCGTGCTCCACAATGATATTACTCTCTCGTGCTCCACAATGATATTACTCTCTCGTGCTCCACAATGATATTACTCTCTCGTGCTCCACAATGATATTACTCTCACGTGCTCCACAATGATATTACTCTCTCGTGCTCCACAATGATATTACTCTCTCGTGCTCCACAATGATATTACTCTCACGTGCTCCACAATGATATTACTCTCTCGTGCTCCACAATGATATTACTCTCTCGTGCTCCACAATGATATTACTCTCTCGTGCTCCACAATGATATTACTCTCTCGTGCTCCACAATGATATTACTCTCTCGTGCTCCACAATGATATTACTCTCTCGTGCTCCACAATGATATTACTCTCTCGTGCTCCACAATGATATTACTCTCTCGTGCTCCACAATGATATTACTCTCGTGCTCCACAATGATATTACTCTCTCGTGCTCCACAATGATATTACTCTCGTGCTCCACAATGATATTACTCTCTCGTGCTCCACAATGATATTACTCTCGTGCTCCACAATGATACACTTGAAACATGTTCCTCGTACAACTTACCTGGGCATTAAGTCTGGTGTTTCATGAGGTGCAGCAAGTTGTGCTTCCCACCTGATACCCCGAGTGTACTGTTGTTCACGTCCAGCCACTTCGTGCCCTCACCAGCAAGAAGATTGGTTGGTGTTGATATTGCTGAGCACACTTACCTGCTGTGTGTGTACGACCTATCCCAAACTATCATGCCATCCACCTATCGGTAGTTAACTACATCGTTCCCTTGACATTGTACAAAATGAACCCATGTGAGCAATCTTAGGCGGTCCCATGTGGCTAGGGTGACAAACGTGAGGTCTGAGGTTGCCCCTCCCACAGTCACTGACGTCAACAAAGGTTTTGAAGCAGTTGTTGGTGCCAGATGTAACAGAAACCCCACCTCCGCACCCAGTCTTGCATAATACCTTCTACAACACATTAACAACCTTAGCTCCTTGATGGAAATAACCTGCTAGTGTTCATGAGAGTAGCGCTGGTGGCTTGATCTTAGCCGTGCCCAGCTGCGGGAACCAATGTCAAGAGATCTTGTACCATTAATTTTGGAAGCTAAGAAAATCACACGTGGTCGGCTCAGTCCTCATACCCAACGAGGACTAATAAGTGAACAACTGGATAGTGTTCTTACAACCAAGCCTGGCATTACTCTGCTTATGTACACTGATGATGAATTCTGGTTAAACTGTAAGGTCGTAGCTTTACTTAAAGCATGAACAAACTCCTTCATTGTCAGTCCAGAAAAGTTAGTTCTTGCTGCATCTCTTCCCTCAACACAAACTTTATGATATTCTCATGGCACTGACTGACTTGTCTCAGCCAAGTCTTAGCTCATGCTCCTCTCTGACTCTCGTCCAGCTCTTGCATCACTCTCCCGGGAGACTGTCCTGTGCAGGAAACTGTTCCTTCCATCATACACTCCCTGCTTACTGTAGCAGTGGCCTTCACTTCCATCATCCACTCCCTGCTTACTGTAGCAGCGGCCTTCACTTCCATCATCCACTCCCTGCTTACTGTAGCAGTGGCCTTCACTTCCATCATCCACTCCCTGCTTACTGTAGCAGCGGCCTTCACTTCCATCATCCACTCCCTGCTTACTGTAGCAGTGGCCTTCACTTCCATCATCCACTCCCTGCTTACTGTAGCAGTGGCCTTCACTTCCATCATCCACTCCCTGCTTACTGTAGCAGTGGCCTTCACTTCCATCATCCACTCCCTGCTTACTGTAGCAGTGGCCTTCACTTCCATCATCCACTCCCTGCTTACTGTAGCAGTGGCCTTCACTTCCATCATCCACTCCCTGCTTACTGTAGCAGTGGCCTTCACTTCCATCATCCACTCCCTGCTTACTGTAGCAGTGGCCTTCACTTCCATCATCCACTCCCTGCTTACTGTAGCAGTGGCCTTCACTTCCATCATACACTCCCTGCTTACTGTAGCAGCGGCCTTCACTTCCATCATCCACTCCCTGCTTACTGTAGCAGTGGCCTTCACTTCCATCATCCACTCCCTGCTTACTGTAGCAGTGGCCTTCACTTCCATCATCCACTCCCTGCTTACTGTAGCAGCGGCCTTCACTTCCATTCATGTGGATATCTTCACATGTAGGACATGAGAGTCTGGACCATTTAGTAATCTTACAAAACAGGTCTGCTAGCTTCCGAGCCTTTCCAACGGACTCGAAGTTTATGGCATAGTCCGCGCCACTCACACCGCGTTTTCTCGCAGGAAGGAAAGCGTGCGAGATGTTCAAAGACAAGGTAGACGTAGTATTATTATAAGGTGCGTTGCTCATTATTAGATGTGAGAAGCTCTGTACTGGCCTCCCCCACCTGCCCCTGGCCATGTACCCTCCATCCATACCGTCACTGTAATGCTTTATCTGCATATAATTAGACTTTTAAAGTCGTCAGATTACAAAGCATTATTATCAGCAACCCTTGCCTCCGCCGCCGCCCCAGGGGTGATATCTCTCGTGAGGTCATCTGCAGTAACCCAAGGAATCTGTCAGAGACACTTCACCCCCAGACTCTCCCCTGGGTGCTCCTTGGCTGCACCCAGGGGAAGCTTGTTCAGCCGTCTCCCTCCTCCAGCCAACACCACCAACTCTGCCATGAGAACCGCTGCTGCCAAGCCAGTTATCCCAGACGACCACTGGTGTAGCGCGTTTGACATGCACCAAGTGTGTACGTATTGCTCACAACATACAAGCAGTTATAGATGCGGTTGTTAATGAAGGCGACAGTTGGTCTTATCCGGTCAGCCAGCCCAGGAAATCTCCAAAATACCTGCTTTCCACGATGCTCTCATGACTGCCCACTTGTGTACGTCAAGAGCCAGCAGGGATACACCAGGCAAGCCTCTTACTGTTTTGTTATTGTATGTTGAGGTCACGAACCACCACCTTCACAACGTGTATGCAGGGCGGGAGTTTTACCGCCCTCTGTTTTCCGACACCTGGACACCTGTCCCTGCAGTGTGTTACCTCTGTAGACACGTTTGACACATGTCCAGGCAGAGTTCCCTGCAGCAGAATGTACTTTATGCAGTGGAGAGCACGAGACCAGATCATGCTTGCACCGGCCTCCCATGGCTGAACAGTTGCTTTCAGATACTCCCACATCAGATGTCCCAGATGCAGACAGGAAGGGTTGTGTGTATGTGACACCCTGATGGCCCTGCCTGACCTGCCTCCCCATCAGGAGGCCCCAGTGCGGTAGGCGGGTAGGAGTCTAACCCTTATCCTTCCCCTCCCCTGCCTCCCGTGGCATCTTGGCTGCTGTCGTGGACATTCAACAATACCTCTGGTGCTGGGACCTCAACAGGTGAGGTGCACAACCAAATACTAACTCGTGAGGACATGCCAGGGGAGTCGTTCCCTCACCCTTGGTGAAATCGTGAGTGGAAGAAAGATTCAGGAGGGGCGACACAGCCCCAACTCTCCGGGAAGGCCACACACTTGACAAACGTAAACAATTTTCTGACTGTAGCCACGCGAGACAGGTCCAGCTTCTGCCACGTGAGAGGATTTCACTGGTACTACTTGTATAGGTAGGCACATCTTTGGTGGGCAGATGTGCCGTTGGTATATATTTCTTGTGGGTGGTGTAAGACCCCACCCACATCCCACCCAAGGGATATCTTACAATTTTTCGTGACAAGACGTAGATAGATAGATGGGTAGATAGATATATGGATAGTTTGATAGTAACTGACATGCATACCTCCTATGTACATTTATAATGATAAGGGGATCCCCATCACACGCCACCCTCCCTTTGGGTGACCCACCACCAGTCAAAATCGACCCAGGACTCCTGTAATTCATCAGTGTCACCCGCTACCCAGCGCACACGGACCTGCTCATGTACTCTCTAGATGGTTCCCATCTTGCACATAGTAGTGTCAGTGTCACTGTAGTGCGTGATCTGTTGGATCATATTCTCTTGTTCTTATTAAGTACAGTCTGGAAACCCAGTCACATCTCCCTCATCTGATGTCACACCTTCATAATCATCATCATGTGCTGGAACTTTCATGGCTTGTTCATTGACAAATTTGGCAAGTGGTGTGTGTGTGCCAGATACAACGTTTGAGTGAGGCCATCTGTACCTACGTGTTGTGGTCATCGACGGCTTCTGTGACGGGTGTGTCCAGCGAACGCCTAGTGGGGCCCGCCTGTCACCCTCCCTCCCTCCGTTGATGGATTTGGCGCGCCTCCTCTTATCCCAGGCCATGTGCCTTTCATTTATGCTCTCATGGAAATGTTTTTTTCTATATGTGGTTAGACAAATAAAGAATTTTAAATCAGACCAAATTGGAATATGAGAATGCAGGGGTTTGCTGATGTGAATCCTGTGTGGAAGTGTGTGTAGTCAAGAGAACAGCAGGATACGCGCACGTCCCAGTGTTCATATTGTGTGACGTGTTGTGTGTGTCGCAGGAATTTATGTTCTTCACTTTCCGTGGCGAGGTTATTGAGCTGCGGGATGGGCAGGAATATGTCAGGCTTCCAACCAGTTGTCATATTATTGCCAGAGAACAGGTGTGCCTTGAGTAGTCTGGTGATGTGTGCTGCGTCGTTCAAGTCTGGTGTTGGCTCTCTGTTGCTGATGATCACTCTTTTGAATGGCAGTGTGCGGGTTGGTGAAGGGGGAGGCTTTGTGAGGCCCACGTCCGGATGTTGAATTTTCTTCTGTTCACAGTAAATTGTTTACCTGACTTTCAGTGTTACCTTGGGTGGTGCCTCTCGTCTGCTCTGTCATCGTTTGTAAGTGGTTACTCACACTTAATATTGGCTGCAGTCTTGCAGCATGACACCTGTTAGAACGCTCCTTCTCCAGCACACCTACCACCAACTTACCCACCAGTTCACATCTGGACTCCCTCCCTCCAGGGCCTTGTTTGTTGTTGTTGGTTGTTGATAATTACTCTTGGCGAGGGGTTGAATCATATTGAAGTCCATGGCTTTAATTTTAGACATTGCTAGTGACTCTTCCAGTGGACTTGCATTGACCTTGCACGGTATGTTTCTCATGTAATCCCTTATATATATATATATATATATATATATATATATATATATATATATATATATATATATTTACCATCTGTAATCATAAAGTTCATATTTCATATTTTTGTATTTCTTGTCGTAAAATCATTACCAGACCGAAATCATGAGTATCTCATCTGCCTAAGTCTTTGTGGTGATGTACGAGAGTTCTGTCTTGCCGCCACTGAAGCAGACACCCCTCTACCTCCTAGTGTACTGCATTTCAACCTGTTGTGATACTGTTGTGTACTGAGACGATAGTAATAATAATGATAGTAGTGATATACTGAGACGATAGTAGTGATGATAATGATAGTAATAGTGATTGATTTTTCTTTTTGCCATTGTGAACAAACAACATTGGACGCAAACCAGAAACAGAGAGGCTTGGCCAGCCTTTCTTTGAGTGACAGCTCCTCTGGATTGTTGTTCTGTTTGGGCCACTAAAGGGCAGGATTTAGTATAGTCAGTTGTGAACTAGACTGATTATGAGCACCACAGTCATAGATAATTGTTGTTATATTTAGATGGTACTGAAAAGAAAAATAGGTCACCAATACTGGGTCGGGTTTCGCCTTTGTCACTGTAATGTTCTCCACATTGATGGCTGGACTGTATGTATCTGGACAGAGGACTTGCTGAGTAATGGTAGTCCAGTGAGAAACAACAGATCAGATTTTCATTCAGCGCGGAGGACTTGATGGGAAGAGAAGAACTACTGCGAGTAATTCATGTGGTCACACAAGATCTCTGTTCTTTATTAAAACACCATGGGAGAGAGAGAGAGAGAGAGAGAGAGAGAGAGAGAGAGAGAGAGAGAGAGAGAGAGAGAGAGAGAGAGAGAGATGATGGTGTTGGGTTCATCATTAGCTCTGATTCTGGTGGTATGATTCACGTGGTTTTGTGCAGTGGGCCTGGCGCAGCGCTCTGTGTGACGGACGGGCCTTCCATGTCCTGCCCAGTTGATGATTGTTACCTCGGCTAGTTGATGACTCATGTCTAAGGCAATTTATGGCTGATGTCTAATGATGTCTAAGGCAGTTGATGACTGATGTCTAGGGCAGGTGATGACTGATGTCAAGGGCACTTGATGACTGATGTCAAGGGCAGTTGATGTTATGATTAAGGCATATGATGACTGGTACCTAGA
Organism: Panulirus ornatus; assembly: GCF_036320965.1. Taxonomy (NCBI): domain Eukaryota; kingdom Metazoa; phylum Arthropoda; class Malacostraca; order Decapoda; family Palinuridae; genus Panulirus; species Panulirus ornatus. The sequence goes on from NC_092235.1 coordinate 68,973,654, forward strand.
GTCGTTGATGACTGCTGTGTAAGGCAGTTGATGACAGGTGCTGTGATTAGTTGATGACTGGTATTAAGGGCAACTGGTTACTGATACTTAAGGATGTCAAGGACAGTTCATGACTGGTACTTAGGGTAATTGATGAGTGGTACCAGGGGCGATGGATGACTGATGCTTGGTTAAGTAGTTGATGTGTACCTGCAGCAGGTGATGACGATCTGCAGGTAGTGGTGGGCACAGGTGACCGGCGCTGCTGCCGCTGTGGTTGAGGCTGCATGCATGGCTACACCTTGCAAGCACCAGTACCGGGGGAACCGTGAGAGACGAGACGAACCCCTCGCACGGGGCCAGACACACCTTCACTGACACCCCACAGCCATCTCTCTCTCTCTCTCTCTCTCTCTCTCTCTCTCTCTCTCTCTCTCTCTCTCTCTCTCTCTCTCTCTCTCTCTCTCGTTCATGATCAGGGAGTGGGAGAGTGTGGCACAGCGGAGGTGAGGCGTGTGGCGTGGACGGTCACAACCCAGGAGGGACAGAGAAGGAATTATCGTTTGTAGTATTGCTGGATCCTAACCTCATCATGGTGCATTATGTTATGAAAAACTTCTTTCCCCTTCAGTGTGACGCATAGCATGACGGTGACGCATACTTGGGGCGTCACACTCCCGTAATTTTGTGGTTCTGATGGAGAGAGAGAGAGAGAGAGAGAGAGAGAGAGAGAGAGAGAGAGAGAGAGAGAGAGGGGGAGGTGACCTCCACCCACTTGATGGGCGTGATGTGAATCATGGTGTGATACATGTCCAGTTGATGACAGTCATGGTGTGACACATGTCCAGTTGATGACAGTCATGGTGTGACACATGTCCAGGTGATGACAGTCACATTGTTACAGGTTGTCATGGTTTACTGTCGAACGAGATATTTCATATGTTACATAGTTGTCACATTATTTACACTGGATGAAGTTAGTAATGATGCCAGGTTGGCTGCATTAGTACATGCTAGCGCATGGTAAGCCCATACAACAGGAGCTTCTGCATGAAATTGCTGTTCTTCATTCATAAGTTCGTCATCAGCTGATGTTAGTTGTGGGGAGTGTGGGTCGAGGCTCGGCCTGACGCACTGGGAGGACGGTAAATGCTCCGAGATTCCTTTCACGCGCCAGCTGTTCATGTGTTGCAAAATTCTGAGTCTTCCTTGCTCTTGATTAGCGATGTCGGGCCGCTTTGGTAGTGTTGTGGAGGGTAGGGACACTGTGGGGCCGTTGTGGTAGTGTTGTGGAGGGTAGGGACACTGTGGGGCCGCTGTGGTAGTGTTGTGGAGGGTAGGGACACCGTGGGGCCGTTGTGGTAGTGTTGTGGAGGGTAGGGACACTGTGGGGCCGTTGTGGTAGTGTTGTGGAGGGTAGGGACACTGTGGGGCCGTTGTGGTAGTGTAGTGGAGGGTAGGGACACTGTGGGGCCGTTGTGGTAGTGTTGTGGAGGGTAGGGACACTGTGGGGCCGTTGTGGTAGTGTTGTGGAGGGTAGGGACACTGTGGGGCCGTTGTGGTAGTGTTGTGGAGGGTAGGGACACTGTGGGGCCGTTGTGGTAGTGTTGTGGAGGGTAGGGACACTGTGGGGCCGTTGTGGTAGTGTTGTGGAGGGTAGGGACACTGTGGGGCCGTTGTGGTAGTGTTGTGGAGGGTAGGGACACTGTGGGGCCGTTGTGGTAGTGCTGTGGAGGGTAGGGACACTGTGGGGCCGCTGTGGTAGTGCTGTGGAGGGTAGGGACACTGTAGGGCCGCTGTGGTAGTGTTGTGGAGGGTAGGGACACTGTGGGGCCGCTGTGGTAGTGCTGTGGAGGGTAGGGACACTGTGGGGCCGTTGTGGTAGTGCTGTGGAGGGTAGGGACACTGTGGGGCCGCTGTGGTAGTGCTGTGGAGAGTAGGGACACTGTAGGGCCGCTGTGGTACTGCTGTGGAGGGTAGGGACACTGTAGGGCCGTTGTGGTAGTGCTGTGGAAGGGAGGGACACTGTGGGGCCGCTGTGGTAGTGCTGTGGAGGGTAGGGACACTGTGGGGCCGTTGTGGTAGTGCTGTGGAGGGTAGGGACACTGTGGGGCCGCTGTGGTAGTGCTGTGGAGAGTAGGGACACTGTAGGGGCCGCTGTGGTAGTGCTGTGGAGGGTAGGGACACTGTAGGGCCGTTGTGGTAGTGCTGTGGAAGGGAGGGACACTGTGGGGCCGCTGTGGTAGTGCTGTGGAGGGTAGGGACACTGTGGGGCCGTTGTGGTAGTGCTGTGGAGGGTAGGGACACTGTGGGGCCGCTGTGGTAGTGCTGTGGAGAGTAGGGACACTGTAGGGCCGCTGTGGTACTGCTGTGGAGGGTAGGGACACTGTAGGGCCGTTGTGGTAGTGCTGTGGAAGGGAGGGACACTGTGGGGCCGCTGTGGTAGTGCTGTGGAGGGTAGGGACACTGTGGGGCCGTTGTGGTAGTGCTGTGGAGGGTAGGGACACTGTGGGGCCGCTGTGGTAGTGCTGTGGAGAGTAGGGACACTGTGGGGCCGTTGTGGTAGTGCTGTGGAGTGTAGGGACACTGTAGGGCAGCTGTGGTGTGCTGTGTGGGGTTGTGAGTGTGAAGGGTTGTGATGAATTTAGCTGGTGTTATGATAATGTCAAACCTGAGAAGCGTAAGTGGGCACACGGTGTCTGGATGACCTGACGATAGAGAGATGATTATCACAAATATGGAGGTGTGATGATAACGTGATGATTGATATGCTGGTCATGTTCTCACCAAGGTGGCTGCCACATCGCTGTGCAGCACCTTTCCGGGGGGTTCTGCTTCACCAGTAGTGGCTCACTGGTGCCATCACGGCTTCCTTTCCCAGACTGGTACATGTCGCCCGTGGTTGACCGGGTCTTGTGTGTTATAATCGAAGGTGCTGAGCCAGTCTTCTCAGTGTGAAAGTAGTGGAGAGAGAGAGAGAGAGAGAGAGAGAGGTGAGAGGGGTAAGCTAAGTGAGTGAGAACATTGTTAATAGTGGTGTGGGGGGAGGGGGGGCGTATAACGGGAGGGAACCTCATTATAAAGGAGGACACGGGAAGGAGAGTGGGGCCTTCTTTGTGAGAGATGGCAGAGGTACACCCGCCATCTTTGCCTCGTATAATTGTCCTTTTTTTCGTTGTGTGTCGGGTTATTATCATGGGCCAGCAGGTGGGCGAGGTGATGGTTGACGCTTTGTTACAACGCCGGGCGGGGGAAATTATGATGAGAAATGAGGGAATAAGAACAAAGAGGAAAGTATCAGGGAATAATGAGGAGTGAGTTATCTCTTATTTCCTCTGGCGAGTCATGATGCGGGGTGGTTAAAGATATCAGAGGCATGGTAAAATAGCAAGCAGAGGGTTGCTCTTGTGGACTCCTGCTGCAGTCCCTCGTGGTGTAGCGCTCTCTTTATATCCGTAATCCCACTGTGGTGTTGGTGTGGGAAGCCAGGTGTTGTGGTGAGGCTTAAGTGTTGGTGTGGTAGTGGTGGCGGCGAGGCCAGATGGTGTGGGGACCGATGCCTGCCACCAGCCGTGGGTTGTGGTGGAGGGCGGCAGGTGTACCGTGATGGTATACAGGTACCCAGGCTGCAGGGCTTGTCATAGGCAACAGTGTATGGTGGTGGTATAGGAAATTATGGGTCATCAGTGGTCCAGTAAATTGTCCAGAAGCTAGTCAGGTAACAGACGCCTGATGGTCCATGATGAAGTTATCTACTGTAAGACAGAGTAACACGATTCTGTTGTGTATATATGAAATCTTGATAGTAGAGCGGAAGGCTCGCTGCATCACCAACAGGCAAACGACTATGGAGGAACACGGGCAATGCACAGGAAGTATGTGACTTGGAGATATACAATGAAGGGAGGAATGGCATGCATATTGCAGCCACCAGTTTCTCCAGGGCAGGAGGAATTCTGTCGCTTCTCTGGGAAGATAAGACAATTATTATTATTATTATTTATTATTATTATTATATTATTATTGATAAAGGCGTGACTAAGGATATTTGATGTCATTAAAGTACTTCTGACGCTATATTTTGAAAAAGATATATATATATATATATATATATATATATATATATATATATATATATATATATATATATATATATATATATTATCCCTGGAGATAGGGGATTAAGAATACTTCCAACGTATTCCCTGCGTGTCGTAGAAGGCGACTAAAAGGGGAGGGAGCGGGGGGCTGGAAATCCTCCCCTCTCGTTTTTTTTTTTAATTTTCCAAAAGAAGGAACAGAGGGGGGCCAGGTGAGGATATTCCACAAAGGCCCAGTCCTCTGTTCTTAACGCTACCTCGCTAACGCGGGAAATGGCGAATAGTTTAAAAGAAAAAAAAATATATATATATATATATATATATATATATATATATATATATATATATATACATATATATATATATTTATTTTATATTTTTTTTTATTTTGCTTTGTCGCTGTCTCCCGCGTTTGCGAGGTAGCGCAAGGAAACAGACGAAAGAAATGGCCAAACCCACCCCCATACACATGTATATACACACACGTCCACACGCAAATATACATGCCTATACATCTTAATGTACACATATATATTACACACACAGACACATACATATATACCCATGCACACAATTCACACTGTCTGCCTTTATTCATTCCCACCGCCACCTCGCCACACATGGAATACCATCCCCCTCCCCCCTCATGTGTGCGGGGTAGCGCTAGGAAAAGACAACAAAGGCCTCATTCGTTCACACTCAGTCCCTAGCTGTCATGCAATAATGCCCGAAACCACAGCTCCCTTTCCACATCCAGTCCCCACACAGCTTTCCATGGTTTACCCCAGACGCTTCACATGCCCTGATTCAATCCATTGAGAGCCCGTCAACCCCGGTATACCACATCGATCTAATTCACTCTATTCCTTGCCCGCCTTTCACCCTCCTGCATGTTCAGGCCCCGATCACTCAAAATCTTTTTCACTCCTTCTTTCCACCTCCAATTTGGTCTCCCACTCCTCCTCGTTCCCTCCACCTCCGACACATATATCCTCTTGGCCAATCTTTCCTCACTCATTCTGTCCATGTGCCCAAACCATTTCAAAACACCCTCTTCTGCTCTCTCAACAACGCTCTTTTTATTTCCACACATCTCTCTTACCCTTACATTACTTATTCGATCAAACCACCTCACACCACACATTGTCCTCAAACATCTCATTTCCAGCACATCCATCCTCCTGCGCACAACTCTATCCATAGCCCACGCCTCGCAACCATACAACATTGTTGGAACCACTATTCCTTGAAACATACCCATTTTTGCTTTCCGAGATAATATATATATATATATATATATATATATATATATATATATATATATATATATATATTTTTTTTTTTTTTTTTTTTTTTTTTCATACTATTCGCCGTTTCCCGCGATAGCGAGGTAGCGTTAAGAACAGAGGATTGGGCCTTTTTTGGAATATCCTCACCTGGCCCCCTCTGTTCCTTCTTTTGGAAAAAAAAAAAAAAAAAAAAAAAGAGAGGGGAGGATTTCCAGCCCCCCGCTCCCTCCCCTTTTAGTCGCCTTCTACGACACGCAGGGAATACGTGGGAAGTATTCTTAATCCCCTATCCCCAGGGATAATATATATATATATATATATATATATATATATATATATATATATAGTATTGGAAAGGATCACAATTTTGCGCGTGATCAAGTATATTCCTACGAGTCCACGGGGAAAATGTTTACCAAATGGCGACCTAGCTATGTCTCTTCGTTGTATATCAACTTGCTGTTATATTTCTCTCTTGTGTCTCCCCTGATGATGTGATTATTACACGAAAGTGCACATGGGAACTTATCGTGTTTCATTTTCACTTTATACATCTTTCCTTCACACCATTATTTCAGGTGTAACCTTCCCCATGGTGAAGACATTAGCTGGAGTCGTCCATATCATTTAGCGTTGCAATTCTTGTAAGATTTGGAAAACCTTTTTTTTCTTCAAGAAAATGTTGTTAGATTGTGTTTCTCTTTATAAGGCATAGTTCTGAGTTATTGTTTTCCTTTATTCTAGCGTTTCACATTTCTGTGATGAGTTATCAAAAATGAACCTCGTATTCTGTTTGTGGTATGACTTGCTGCTGGAAAGAGCAATTACTTTATCTGTACTGTAGCTTTATAGCTTTATCTGTACTGTAGCTTTATAGTTCTTGCTGTGAAAGATAACAACATTGTTTACACAAGTATATACAGGTCAGTGTGGCATTTTTGTATTCCAGGTATCTCCCCTCTGATGAGGCTTTAGCACATATATATTGGTGTTTGGTTTGGCTAGAGATGACCTGGGGAAGGGAGATGGGTAAAGATGACAGTGGTGAAGGAGGTTGGGGGGAGGTGACCGTGGAGGAGGAGGTGGGGATAGGGGAGAGAAAGATTTTGGGGAGAGATGGCCTGAGCTGGCCACACGTAGCCCCCCTCCCCCCTCCCTCGTTCCCCTGCTTCTCTCGCTCCTTTTTTGCATCTTCGAACATGTTATGGCCCTAACACCTCGGGGGGGGGGGGGGGGGGGGGCGCCGCCGCCGCAGGTACTTCACTTGCTGGGTGTTGCCCCCCGCCCCTGGGGGCTCTGTCCAGCTGGTACCTTGTGTACGTTTTTTCTCGCATGTGTTGCACTTTCTGCCAGTGGTGTATGTGTGTATATATGTCTATGTATGTATGTATGCATGTTTATAAGTTTGTAGCCTGACACTGTATGAGACGTGCCTGTTGCTAGGCCTCGCCACAACCGTACACATTCATTCTATATCATATATACCATCATGTTTCTACCCGCGGAACATTTGACTTGTTAATAACAGGTGTTTCTTTTCAATTGTCAAACAGTTGTTAAGACCGTATATCTTTGTATTTATAATTGTTTTCCCTGATAGGAAGCCAGTCCAAACTTAAGCCATTTTCACGAATCCTTCATTGGTAATGTGGTTCACATTTTCCTCTGTCATATGGTGAGTTAGTTGACACGCTGCTAACCTGCCTCTGTGGCTGGGTCATCACTGAGTACGGGTCAGCCTGGCTGCGTTCGGTAAACTTTGACTTTTATGTTTTGGTCCAACTTACTCTCATGCACAACATAATGCCACATTTGTCCATCTAGCTCTCATGCACAACATAATACCACATTTTTTCAACTTGCTCTCATGCATAATGCCATATTTGTCCAGTTGCTCTCATGCACAACACAAGCTAACACCACATATGTTTTAATACGTGTGTGTGTTTGTATGTCTCATACTGTGTTATCAGCTGCTATTAATTTGGTGTTATTCAGTCAACATTCCCATAGCCTTGTGACACTTACACTGCTTCACGTGGACTGACCCTTTCTTTTACGTATTGCCCCATCCCAGCACATATCTTCCCAATCATGATGAACTCTGGATGCTCCGTCAGCCTTCACAAAAACCTGAGCCTACCGGGTCAAGCAGTCTGCCGGAAAATTATGGTTACAGGTAAGGAAGGTAAGGATGTGTGTGTGTGTGTGTGTGTGTGTGTAGAGCTCATGTGGTGAAGGGTGTAGCGTGAGGCTGGTCCCGTCCCCCCAGCGGCAGGAGGAGCAGGGTTGGGAGCAGCGGTGCGTGCAGGGCGAGGGGGCGGCGTGAGTCACCCGCGGGACCAGCACCTCAACCTGCCTGCTCTGCCGCCCTCCCACTTCATGTCTGGGGCCCGCCAGCTACACCTTCTCTACATCATCATTTGTCCAGGACATCAATATTGTCTTATCCATTGCAATAATAGTAATTGCATTACTACTAATACTAATACTATTACTAATAATGATAGTAAATAGTTAATAATTGCTCTGAGTACAATATTTTATGTGGCTTGTTGCTTTGTTATATTTGCTTTTGAGAGGGTGGAAAACCAGTTTTATGAATAGTTTAAAGTGAATTGGATGAATTGTTTTTAGAGGATGCTGAGTGATTCTCTTTCTTGTCCTAATCAGGCATTTTTTTTTAAGACAGTAAGGACAACTGAAGCCCTAATCAAGGTCATTTCATTAACAAAGGGGATAAGAGTGAGTGCTCAAATTACAGAGGTATAAGTTTGTTGAGTATTCCTGGTAAATTATATGGGAGGGTATTGATTGAGAGGATGAAGGCATGTACAGAGCATCAGATTGGGGAAGAGCAGTGTGGTTTCAGAAGTGGTAGAGGATGTGTGGATCAGGTGTTTGCTTTGAAGAATGTGAGAAATACTTAGAAAAGCAAATGGATTTGTATGTAGCATTTATGGATCTGGAGAAGGCATATAATAGAGTTGATAGAGATGCTCTGTGGAAGGTATTAAGAATATATGGTGTGGGAGGCAAGTTGTTAGAAGCAGTGAAAAGTTTTTATCGAGGATGTAAGGTGTGTGTACGTGTAGGAAGAGAGGAAAGTGATTGGTTCTCAGTGAATGTAGGTTTGCGGCAGGGGTGTGTGATGTCTCCATGGTTGTTTAATTTGTTTATGGATTGGGTTGTTAGGGAGGTGAATGCAAGAGTTTTGGAAAGAGGGGCAAGTATGAAGTCTGTTGGGGATGAGAGAGCTTGGGAAGTGAGTCAGTTGTTGTTCGCTGATGATACAGCGCTGATGGCTGATTCATGTGAGACACTGCAGAAGCTGGTGACTGATTTTGGTAAAGTGTGTGAAAGAAGAAAGTTAAGAGTAAATGTGAATAAGAGCAAGGTTATTAGGTACAGTAGGGTTGAGGGTCAAGTCAATTGAGAGGTAAGTTTGAATGGAGCAAAACTGGAGGAAGTAAAGTGTTTTAGATATCTGGGAGTGGATCTGGCAGCGGATGGAACCATGGAAGCGGAAGTGGATCATAGGGTGGGGGAGGGGGCAAAAATCCTGGGAGCCTTGAAGAATGTGTGGAAGTCGAGAACATTATCTCGGAAAGCAAAAATGGGTATGTTTGAAGGAATAGTGGTTCCAACAATGTTGTATGGTTGCGAGGCGTGGACTATGGATAGAGTTGTGCGCAGGAGGATGGATGTGCTGGAAATGAGATGTTTGAGGACAATGTGTGGTGTGAGGTGGTTTGATCGAGTAAGTAACGTAAGGGTAAGAGAGATGTGTGGAAATAAAAAGAGCGTGGTTGAGAGAGCAGAAGAGGGTGTTTTGAAATGGTTTGGGCACATGGAGAGAATGAGTGAGGAAAGATTGACCAAGAGGATATATGTGTCGGAGGTGGAGGGAACGAGGAGAAGTGGGACACTAAATTGCATGTTCAGGCCCCGATCACACAAAATCTTTTTCACTCCATCTTTCCACCTCCAATTTGGTCTCCCAAATTGGAGATAATGTTCTCGACTTCCACACATTCTTCAAGGCTCCCAGGATTTTTGCCCCCTCCCCCACCCTATGATCCACTTCCGCTTCCATGGTTCCATCCGCTGCCAGATCCACTCCCAGATATCTAAAACACTTTACTTCCTCCAGATTTGCTCCATTCAAACTTACCTCTCAATTGACTTGACCCTCAACCCTACTGTACCTAATAACCTTGCTCTTATTCACATTTACTCTTAACTTTCTTCTTTCACACACTTTACCAAACTCAGTCACCAGCTTCTGCAGTTTCTCACATGAATCAGCCACCAGCGCTGTATCATCAGCGAACAACAACTGACTCACTTCCCAAGCTCTCTCATCCCCAACAGACTTCATACTTGCCCCTCTTTCCAAAACTCTTGTATTTACCTCCCTAACAACCCCATCCATAAACAAATTAAACAACCATGGAGACATCACACACCCCTGCCGCAAACCTACATTCACTGAGAACCAATCACTTTCCTCTCTTCCTACATGTACACATGCCTTACATCCTTGATAAAAACTTTTCACTGCTTCTAACAACTTGCCTCCCACACCATATATTTTTAATACCTTCCACAGAGCATCTCTATCAACTCTATCATATGCCTTCTCCAGATCCATAAATGCTACATACAAATCCATTTGCTTTTCTAAGTATTTTTCACATACATTCTTCAAAGCAAACACCTGATCCACACATCCTCTACCACTTCTGAAACCACACTGCTCTTCCCCAATCTGATGCTCTGTACATGCCTTCACCCTCTCAATCAATACCCTCCCATATAATTTACCAGGAATACTCAACAAACTTATACCTCTGTAATTTGAGCACTCACTCTTATCCCCTTTGCATTTGTACAATGGCACTATGCACGCATTCCACCAATCCTCAGGCACCTCACCATGAGTCATACATACATTAAATAACCTTACCAACCACATGCACATAAACGCCCATCTTTTTTTCTTTCATACTATTCGCCATTTCCCGCATTAGCGAGGTAGCATTAAGAACAGAGGATTGGACCTTTGAGGGAATATCCTCACCTGGCATGCACATATACATACAAATACATTTCAACGTATACATACATATACATACACAGACATATATGTATATACACATGTAATTATACATACTTGCTGCCTTAATCCTCTCTCTCTCTCTCTCTCTCTCTCTCTCTCTCTCTCTCTCTCTCTCTCTCTCTCTCTCTCTCTCTCTCACGATGCTAGGAAGAGACAAAAAAAAAAGGCCAAAAAAAAAAAAGAAAGGCCACATTCATTCCCACTCAGTCTCTAGGTGTTGTGTAATGCACCGAAACCATAGTTGCTTGTATGTAACAAAGTTTGCAGTGCTGGCTTTGCCATCTTTTACATTTCCCATGTTTGTTTGGTTACAGGTGAAGCCCCAGGATGAGTGAAGGGGCAGATCAGCCGCAGCACCAACCAGCAAATGGAGTAAATGGTGCAGCTACGCAGGAGGAGGAGGTACGACTTATGACGGAAGAGGAGTTGGAACGGGAAAAGATGAGACCTCCGGATATTGACCAAGATATGAAGGTTAGTGAATTGATTTTGAGTGTGTGTTTGGTTGAAAGTTTAGGTTATTGTTTATAGTAATGTGTGAATTAAATTGAGAGCTTGGTAAAATCAGTAAAGTCCTTTAGAGTCACTTGAATGTTGCTGTTGTGTTGTAGCCCCAGCTATACATGGTTGTAAAACAAAACAGTGGTTGCCTCATGGTGAAGGATGGCTGACTAGATTGTACAGGCCTTCAAGACAATGGAAGGAAAGCCAGTTTTGATATTCCTCTAGGCGTGAATTCTTTCACAAAATGAGTTTTGCTATGTTCTAACATCACCCTACAAGGTGGGTGGGATTTCGGATTTAGAAAGTGTCCAAAGATCTTTTGCAGCACATATGAATGTGGTAAAGGAAGTGAATTATTGAAAACAGCTGATAACACTGAGGTTAAACTTCCTGGAGTGAAGATTGGAGAGGTGTATCATCATCTATAACTGAAATATCCATAAAGGCATGGTTTCCAATTTACATTTGAAAGTAACATCCTGCAAGCATAATAGGCATGGAAAACTTTGTAAAATACTGCCTCTGAAATCCAAATGTGTGATATATACAAAAAGAGAGAATGTCTTAAACATCTGGTGCCCAAGACCCTTGCTGTCTACTGTCAGAACAGCATGGGATGCACTACAGAAAAGTTTGAGTGCATTGGACTAGTACCTACAGAGTTTACCAAACCAATCAGATTGTGTGGGCTATGTGGGCCTGTAGGCGGCAGCTTCCAACAGCTTGGTTGACCAATGACTCAATCTGGGCTGTCAGGGTGAAGACCCCCAAAGACTCCATTAGGTATCTATAAGGTAACCTTTAGTTCAGGTCTAATGCTCTGAAGATTTATAAGCATGTATGTAATGAAATTAATGTAGCTGAGCCAGATCCATTTCAAGCAACTTATGTTGGCTAGATAAGTTTACTCGATGTCGGAAGCTACATAAGGTGAAGGTAATGGGAGAATCCTCCAATGCTGAATATGAAGCTGCTGCATGCAACTAATTTTTCTCAGTGTGTTTATTGATTCTCAGTATGCTATTTTTCTGTGTGAGGTTTTCACAGAACATAACCCCCACATAAAGTGAGAGATGGGTTTAGTTGTAAACCATGCCATCTCCAGTACCTCCATGGTGAAAAACTTGTCCCACAAGAAACTGTATTTGCATCCTTCCCATTCCTCATCCTTATATCTGACATTAATTCAAATGTGTGCCTCAGTTTCATATCATCCTTTACAGATAATACTAGGATAGGTATGAAAATCATATCAATACAGGATGCTGAAAGGCTACAAAGAGATATAAAGAAAGGTTTAACTGGGCAACCAAGAACAACAAGTTTTCTTTGGAGTTAAGTTGCAACTCATATTCTGGTATGGAGAAACTGAAGAAATTAAAAACAATGCAGAATACCAGACAGACACAGATGCTATCATAAACCTGTTGAATAATGTGAATGACCTCAGAGTAATAATGTTTAACAACCTAACCTTCTCTTGTGTGTAACAAAACAATGGTTGTCTCTTGCAGGAGGATGATAGGTAGGAACCTGTGGATCTTCAAGACTAGGGGAAAAATCAGTGATGATGTTATTTGAGGTGCTAATTCTTTCACAAATTGAATATTGCTACATGCCAGTATTACCTTACCAGTCAGGTGAAATTGAGGAATTATGAAGTGTTCAAGATATTTCACACCCCATATTGATGTGGTAAAGGAGTTGAACCACTGGGAATGGCTGAAATATCTTAGGGTATACTCTTAGGAGTGTAGATGGGTGAGATATATCATCATTTGTACATGGAAAATCCTAAAAGGTATGATCCTGATTTAAATTCAGAAGTAACATTCTCCTTGCATGACAGGTGGAAGACATTCAGAAATGTCATTCTAATACCATGACAGGCATGGAGGACTGTAGTATTCTACCTCTGAAATTCAAAGGTATCATATGCACAAAAAAAGAAAACGTCTTGAACAGCAGGGGACCAGTACACCTTGCCTCCCGCATCAGAAACAGAATGCACAGTATACAAGTTTAAGAATGCTCTGGACAGTTATCTACAAAGTGTACCAGACCAGCCAGGCTATGGTTTCCAGCAGCTTGGTCAACCAGTGACCCTGCCCAGTTGACCAGGTCAAGTCCAGGTCATCGGGGGGAAGAACCCCTAAAGACTTCCAAGTATTCACCAGGTATAAGAAACATGCATGGGACATCTAGAGAAACATCAGAGAGAAAGGTTTACATGGCACTGAAATGAGTACCAGTTGAACCCAGAATATATGATTATGTAATGCAGATAGCAGCAGAGAGAAATAGTATCATTCATCAAGCAAGTTTTTGAAATTGTCAGTAGTAACTTGAAATTCTCTTCATCATATCCAGTATTTTGTATGTTTGCAAGGCATAGAAACTTAATGTGGCAAATTAATAGCTGTAGCTAGAGAAGTGTTTGATTTCCTTGTTGAATTGTAATAAGTTGGAATGAATTCATGAAACTAATGTCAAATGAAAGCTAAGTGAAGATCATAATAAATATGTACTGAGATGTGAGTCATTGTATACATAGTGTACTGAGGGCCTAGCTTTCATAGTCATGATAAGCTACAACAGGGAGTCAGGTGTTCTGTCCTTTTGCCAGCCTGTGAAATTGGTGCTTGGGACCTCAGTTATGTTACTAATTACCTCAAAGGGTGTGTGTGTATGTACCTGATCCACCCCATGTAATTAGGAACTGGTGGGCCTGAGTCATATGAAGTAGATATTGCTTTTGATGTATCATGAGTACTTTATGCTTATTTTTATCTTATGTTTTGATTACTTTCCATGGAAAGGGAAGTTTTTTCATAGGTAGGTAAGTTAGTTTAGATTTTTATTTTTGTCATTTGTAGATTACTTATGCACTTGAAGCACTTGTGCTTGCTCATGGCATTGAGATTTTATGTAAGGTTAGGATATGATACCTTAATTTAGTTTTTCTTTATGAGCCTACCGTATATCCTTTAAGATGGTATTCTTGCATGTAGAAATGTAACAGTTGCACTATATGTGTGAAAAAAGATGGTGAGTATTGCACCATTTGATTTGCTCATATTGTAGAGATGCATGCAATGTATGAGGGGCACAGTTTTTACTTCTCAAGTGTAAAATCTGATAAAACTGATTACAGGAAATGGAACGTAGGAAACGTGTGGAAGCCATAATGAATTCAACCATTTTCCGTGAAGAACTGGAGAAGATCGTCGAGAGTCAGCTTACTGAAGGCTACTCAGGTTACCAAGCCATCCAAAATATATCTGAAATGATGGGGATCCCTTGTTCACGAATCAACATGTTTAGAAGTAAGATGGAAATCTCTTTTTCAGAAGACTTGGTATATTTATTTTGATTATATATTTTTTTTCATACATATTCTCCATTTCTCATGCTAGCAAGGTAGCGTTAAGAACAGAGGACTGAGCCTTAGAGGGAATATCTAACTTGGCCCCCTTTTTTGTTCCTTCTTTTGGAAAATTAAAAACGAGAGGGGGAGGATTTCCAGCCCGCAATCCCTCCCCTTTTAGTCTCCTTCTACGACACGCAGGGAATATATGGGAAGTATTCTTTCTCCCCTATATATATGTGAGAGATACTTAGAAAAACAAATAGAGATGTATGTAGCATTTATGGATCTGGAGAAGGCATATGAGGTGAATGCAAGAGTTTTGGAGAGAGGTGCAAGTATGCAGTTTGTTGTGGAGGAAAGGGCTTAGGAAGCAAGTCAGTTGTTGTTCACTGATGATACAGAGCTGGTGGCTGATTCAGGTGAGAAACTGCAGAAGCTTGTGTCTGAGTTTGGTAAAGTGTGTGAAAGAAGAAAGCTGAGAGTAAATGTGAATAAGAGCAAGGTTATTAGGTACAGTAGGGTTGAGGGACAAGTCAATTGGGATGTAAGTTTGAATGGAGAAAAATTGGAGGAAGTGAAGTGTTTTAAATATCTGGGAGTGGATTTGGCAGCGGGTGGAATCATGGAAGCGGCAGTGAGTCACAGGGTGGGGGAGGGGGCGAAAGTTCTGGGAGCATTGAAAAAAATGTGGAAGGCAAGAACATTATCTCAGAAGGCAAAAATGGGTAAGTGTGAAGGAATAGTGGTTCCAACAATGTTATATGGTTGCGAGGCGTGGGCTATGGATAGGGTTGTGCAGAGGAGGGTGGATGTGTTGAAAATGAGATGTTTGAGGACAATATGTATTGTGTGGTGGTTTGATCGAGTAAGTAATGAAAGGGCAAGAGAGATGTGTGGTAGGAAAAAGAGTGTGGTTGAGAGAGCAGAAGAGGGTGTATTGAAATGGTTTGGTCACATGGAGAGAATGAGTAAGGAAAGATTGACAAAGAGGATATATGAGTCAGAGGTGAAGGGAACGAGGAGAAGTGGGAGACCAAGTTGGAGGTAGAAGGATGGAGTGAAAAAGGTTTTGAGCGATCGGGGCCTGAACATGCAGGAGGGTGAAAGGCATGCAAGGAATAGAGTGAATTGGAATGATGTGGTATACCGAGGTCGACATGCTGTCAATGGATTGAACTAGGGTATGCGAAGCATCTAGGGTAAACCATGGAAAGTTTAGTGGGGCCTGGAAGTGGAAAGTGAGCTGTGGTTTCTGTGCATTATACATGACAGCTAGAGACTGAGTGAGAATGAATGTGGCCTTTGTTGTCTTTTCCTAGCACTACCTCGCGCACATGAGGGGGGAGGGGGTTGTCATTTCATGTGTGGTGGGTGGCGACGGAAATGAATAAAGGCAGCAAGTATGAATTATGCACATGTGTATAAATGTATGTCTGTGTATGTATATATATGTATACGTTGAAATGTATAGGTATGTATATTTGCTTGTGTGGACGTGTATGTATATACATGTGTATGTGGGTGGGTTTGGGCCATTCTTTCGTCCGTTTCTTTGCGCTATCTCGCTAATGCGTGAGACAGCGACAAAGTATAATAAATGAATAAATAGAATATATTTCCTGTGTCAGCAAGGTAGCGCCAGGAAGCAGATGAAGGGTGGCCCATCCACTCATATGCACACACACACACACACACACATATATATATATATATATATATATATATATATATATATATATATATATATATATTTTTTTTTTTTTTTTTTTTTTTTTTTTCATACTATTCGCTATTTCCCGCGATAGCGAGGTAGCGTTAAGAACAGAGGACTGGGCCTTTGAGGGAATATCCTCACCTGGACCTCTTCTCTGTTCCTTCTTTTGGAAAAAAAAAAAAAAAAAAAAATATAATATTTTTTTTTTTTTTTTTTTTTTTTTTTTTTTTTTTTTTTATACTTTGTCGCTGTCTCCCGCGTTTGCGAGGTAGCGCAAGGAAACAGACGAAAGAAATGGCCCAACCCCCCCCCCATACACATGTATATACATACACGTCCACACAAGCAAATATACATACCTATACATTTCAACGTATACATATATATACATACACAGACATACATTTATACACATGTGCATAATTCATACTTGCTGCCTTTATTCATTTCCGTCGCCACCCACCACACATGAAATGACAACCCCCTCCCCCCTCATGTGCGCGAGGTAGTGCTAGGAAAAGACAACAAAGGCCACATTCATTCTCACATTTGCACATATTCATACATATACATACACATACACAGACATATACATATATACACGTACATATTCATACTTGCTTGCCCTTATCCTTTCCCCTGTGCTGCCTAACCCCACAGAAAAAAAAAGCATCGCTACTCCCTGCTTCAACAAGGAAATGCCAAGAAAACTAATAAAAAAGGGCCACATTGGTTTACACTCAGTCTCTAGCTGTTATGTGTAATGCACCGAAACCACAGCTCCCTATCCACATCCAGGTTCCACAGACCTTTTCATGGTTTACCCCAGATGTTTCACATGCCCTGGTTCAGTCCATTGACCTGCACGTTGACCCTGGTATACCACATCATTCCAGTTCACACTATTTCTTGAATGCCTCTCACCTTCCTGTATGTTCTTGCCTTGATTGTTCAAAATCTTTTTCACTCCATCCTTCCATGTCCAATTTGGTCTCCTGCTTCTCCTCTTTGTCAAACTTTCCTCATTCATTCCATATGTCCAGACTATTTCAACACACCCTCTTCTGCTGTCTCAACCACACATCTTTTATTTCCACACCTCTCTCTTACCCTTTCATTACTTGCTCGATAAACCACCTCACACCACATATTGTCCTCAAACATTTCATTTATACCTATTCACATGGATGTGGACATGGAGCTGTGGTTTTGGTGCATTACACATGACAGCTAGAGAATGAGTGTGAATGAATGTGGCCTTTTTTGTCTGTTTTCTTGGCACTTTTCTTGGCGCTACTTTACTGATGCAGGGGGGTAGGGATGCTGTTTACTTGTGGGTAAGGGTGGTGCGAGGAATGGGTGGAGGCATGCGAGTATGAATTTGTACATGGGTATATATGTATATTGCTGTGCTTGTATATGTATGTATGTATATATGTTGATATGTTTCCCATTTTAGAAAGTTAATACAAGGAGGGGAGGATTTCCGGCCCCCCGCTCCCGTCCCCTCTAGTCGCTTTCTACGACACGCGAGGAATACGTGGGAAGTATTCTTTCACCCCTATCCCCAGGGATAATATACATACATATATACATATACACATATATATATATATATATATATATATATATTAAAACTGGTCCCAAGAATGACTCCTGAGGCACACCAGTTGTTACGTCTAACAAGTCTGGACAGGACCGTTAATCGTTAAGCCTTGCCAACGATTACTTAACCAGTTTTTACACCACAGACTCGTAATGAACCGTCATCCCAACATGACAACATTTTCTCGTAATCTTGGAGGCAGGATTTCATCCAACATTCTCGTCATCCTGATCCTGTGTGGATCAGGTGTTTGCTTTGAAGAATGTATGTGAGAAATACTTAGAAAAGCAAATGGATTTGTATGTAGCATTTATGGATCTGGAGAAGGCATATGATAGAGTTGATAGAGATGCTTTGTGGAAGGTATTAAGAATATATGGTGTGGGAGGAAAGTTGTTAGAAGCAGTGAAAAGTTTTTATCGAGGATGTAAGGCATGTGTACGTGTAGGAAGAGAGGAAAGTGATTGGTTCTCAGTGAATGTAGGTTTGCGGCAGGGGTGTGTGATGTCTCCATGGTTGTTTAATTTGTTTATGGATGGGGTTGTTAGGGAGGTAAATGCAAGAGTTTTGGAAAGAGGGGCAAGTATGAAGTCTGTTGGGGATGAGAGAGCTTGGGAAGTGAGTCAGTTGTTGTTCGCTGATGATACAGCGCTGATGGCTGATTCATGTGAGAAACTGCAGAAGCTGGTGACTGAGTTTGGAAAAGTGTGTGGAAGAAGAAAGTTAAGAGTAAATGTGAATAAGAGCAAGGTTATTAAGTACAGTAGGGTTGAGGGTCAAGTCAATTGGGAGGTGAGTTTGAATGGAGAAAAACTGGAGGAAGTGAAGTGTTTTAGATACCTGGGAGTGGATCTGGCAGCGGATGGAACCATGGAAGCGGAAGTGGATCATAGGGTGGGGGAGGGGGCGAAAATCCTGGGAGCCTTGAAGAATGTGTGGAAGTCGAGAACATTACCTCGGAAAGCAAAAATGGGTATGTTTGAAGGAATAGTGGTTCCAACAATGTTGTATGGTTGCGAGGCGTGGGCTATGGATAGAGTTGTGCGCAGGAGGATGGATGTGCTGGAAATGAGATGTTTGAGGACAATGTGTGGTGTGAGGTGGTTTGATCGAGTGAGTAACGTAAGGGTAAGAGAGATGTGTGGAAATAAAAAGAGCGTGGTTGAGAGAGCAGAAGAGGGTGTTTTGAAGTGGTTTGGGCACATGGAGAGGATGAGTGAGGAAAGATTGACCAAGAGGATATATGTGTCGGAGGTGGAGGGAACAAGGAGAAGAGGGAGACCAAATTGGAGGTGGAAAGATGGAGTGAAAAAGATTTTGTGTGATCGGGGCCTGAACATGCAGGAGGGTGAAAGGAGGGCAAGGAATAGAGTGAATTGGAGCGATGTGGTATACCGGGGGTTGACGTGCTGTCAGTGGATTGAAGCAAGGCATGTGAAGCGTCTGGGGGTAAACCATGGAAAGCTGTGTAGGTATGTATATTTGCGTGTGTGGACGTATGTATATACATGTGTATGGGGGGGGGGGGCATTTCTTTCGTCTGTTTCCTTGCGCTACCTCGCAAACGCGGGAGACAGCGACAAAGTATAATAAAAAAAAAAATAAAAAATGTTGATATGTATATGTGCACGTATCTATATGTCTGTATTTGAGTGAATGGGTCTTTCTTTGTCTGATTCCTGGCACTACCTCACTAACGAAGGAAGCAGCGATCAACTATAATAAAATGAAATGTTTATATTTGTTATACTTTGTTACTGTCTCCCGTGTTAGCGAAGTAGCGCAAGGAAACAAATGAAAGAATTTCTTGACCCAGCCCACCCACATAAACATGTATATACATAAACACCCACATACGCACATATTCATACCTATACATTTCAATGTGTTCATACATATACATACACAGACATATACATATATGCACATGTACATATTCATACTTGCTGCCTTCATCCATTCCTCTCGCCACCCTGCCACACATGAAATGGCACCCCCCTCCCCCCGCATGCGTGTGAGGTAGCACTAGGAAAAGACAACAAAGGCCACATTCATTTACACTCAGTCTCTAGCTGTCTTGTGTAGTGCACCGAAACCACAGCTCACTTTCCACATCCAAGCTCCACAAAACTTTCCATGGCTTACCCCAGACGCTTTGCATGCCCTGGTTCGATCCATTGACAGCACGTCGACCCCGGTATACCACATCATTCCAATTCACTCTATTCCTTGCACACCTTTCACCCTCCTGCATGTTCATGCCCCGATCGCTCAAAATCTTTTTCACTCCATCCCTCCACCTCCAATTTGGTCTCCCACTTTTCCTTGTTCCCTCCACCTCTAACACATGTATCCTCTTTGTCAATCTTTCCTCGCTTATTCTCTTCATGTGACCAAACTATTTCAATACACCCTCTTCTACTCTCTCAACCACACTCTTTTTATTACCAACACATCTCTCTTACCCTTTCATTACTTACTCGATCAAACCACCTTACACCGCATATTGTCCTCAAGCATTTCATTTCCAATACATACACCCTCCTCCGCACAACCCAATCTACAGCC
Organism: Panulirus ornatus; assembly: GCF_036320965.1. Taxonomy (NCBI): domain Eukaryota; kingdom Metazoa; phylum Arthropoda; class Malacostraca; order Decapoda; family Palinuridae; genus Panulirus; species Panulirus ornatus. The sequence goes on from NC_092235.1 coordinate 68,993,906, forward strand.
CATCCCTCGCACCATATAACATTGTTGAATCTACTATTCCTTCAAACATACCCATTTTTGCTCTCCAAGATATCGTTCTCGCCCTCCACACATTCTTCAACGCTCCCAGAACCTTTGCCCCCTCCCCCACCCTGTGACTCACTTCCACTTCCATGGTTCCATCCGTTGCCACATCCACTCCCAGACATCTAAAGCACTTCACTTCCTCCAGTTTTTCTCCATTCAAACTTACCTCTAGATTAACTTGTCCCTCAACCCTACTGAACGCAATAACCTTGCTCTTATTCACATTTACTCTCAGCTTTCTTCTTTCACATGCTTTACCAAACTCAGTCACCAACTTCTGCAGTTTCTCCTATGAATCAGCCATCATCACTGTATCATCAGCGAACAACAATTGACTCTCTTCAAAAACCCTCTCCTCCATAGCAGACTGCATACTTGCCCCTCTTTCCAAAACTCTTGCATTCACCTCCCTAACCACCTCATCCATAAACAAATTAAACAACCATGGAGACATCACGCACCCCTGCCGCAAACTGACACTCGCTGGGAACCAATCACTTTCCTCTCTTCCTACTCACACACATGTCTTACATCCTTGATAAAAAATTTTCACTGCTTCTTGCAACTTACCTTTCACACCATATACTCTTAATACCTTCCACGAAGTATCTCTATCCACTCTATCATATGCTCTCTCCAGATCCATAAATGTTACATACAAATCCGTTTGTTTTTCTAAGTATTTCTCACATACATACTTCAAAGCAAACACCTGATCCACACATCCTCTACCACTTCTGAAACCACACTTCTCTTCCCAGTCTGATGCTCTGTACATGCCTCACCCTCTTAGTCAGTACCCTCTCATATAATTTCCCAGGAATACTCAACAAACTTATACCTCTGTAATTTGAACAGTCACCCTTATCCCCTTTGCCTTTGTGCAGTGGCACTATGCAAGCATTCCACCAATCCACAGGCTCCTCATCCTGAGCCATTCATACATTGAATATCCTTACCACCAACCATTCAACAACACAGTCTCCCCCTTTTTTAATAAGTTCGACTGCAGTACCATCCAAACCCGCTGCCTTGCCGGCTTTCATCTTCTGCAAAGCTTTCACTACCTCTTTTCTATTTACCAAACCATTCTCCCTGACCCTCTCACTTCGCACTCCACTTCGAACAAAACACCCTATATCTGCCACTCTAACATCAAACTCAGTCAACAAACCTTCAAAATACTCACTCCATCTCCTCACATCACCATTACTTGTTATTACCTCCCCATTATCCCCTTTCATCGATGTTCCCATTTGTTCCCTTGTCTTACACACTTTATTTACCTCCTTCCAAAACATCTTTTTATGCTCCCCAAAATTTGATGATTCTCTCTCACCCCAACTCTCATTTGCTCTCTTTTTCTCCTCTTGCACCTTAATCTTGACCTCCTGCCTCTTTCTTTTATACATCTCCCAGTCATTTGCACTACTTCCCTGCAAAAATTGTCCAAACGCCTCTCTCTTCTCTTTCACTAATAATCTTACTTCTTCATCCCACCACTCACTCCCCTTTCTAATGTAACCACCTCCCACGCTTCTCATGCCACAAGCATCTTTTGCGCAAGCCATCACTGCTTCCCTAAATACATACCATTCCTTCCCCACTCCCCTTATGTTATTTGCTCTCACCACTTTTCATTCTGCACTCAATCTCTCCTGGTACTTCTTCACACATGTCTCCTTTCCAAGCTCAGTTACTCTCGCAACTCTTCACCCCAACATTCTCTCTTCTTTTCTGAAAACCTCTACAAATCTTCACCTTCGCCTCCACTAGATAATGATCAGACATCCATCCAGTTGCCCCTCTCAGCACATTAACATCCAAAAGTTTTTCTTTCACGTGCCTATCAATTAACCCATGATCCAATAATGCTCTTTGGCCATCTGTCCTACTTACATACATATACTTATGATGATGGAGGGTGAAAGACATGCAAGGAGTAGAGTGAATTGGAACGATGTGGTATACTGGGGTTTACGTGCTGTCAGTGGATTGAACCAGGGCATGTGAAGCATCTGGGGTAAACCATGGAAAGTTTTGTGGGGCCTGGATGTGGAAAGGGAGCTGTGGTTTCGGTGCATTATACATAACAGCTAGAGACTGAGTGTGAACGAATGTGGCCTTGTTTGTCTTTTTCCTGGCGCTACCTTGCGCGTGTGTGGGGGGGAGAGAGTTGTCATTTCATGTGTGGTGGGGTGGCGTTGGGAATGAATAAAGGTAGCAAGTATGAATTATGTACATGTCTGTATAATGTATAATGTCTGTGTATGTATATATATGTATACGTTGAAATGTATACGTATATGTGCATGTGTGGTGTGTATGTATATACTTGTGTATGTGGGCGGGTTGGGCCATTCTTTTGTCTGTTTCCTTGCGCTGCCATCGCTAACGTGGGAGACAGTGACAGAGTATAATAAGTAAATGAATGATAATGAATATGTTGGGGGGGGTGTGTGTGTGTGTATGTGGTGTGATAGAGTGTAAGAAAGCAAACTCTAGATTGATATGAGTAAAAACTGAAAGTGGATGGAGAAAGATGGGTTATTATTGGTGCTTGTGCTCTGGTCATGAGAATAAAGATCAGAGAGGCAAGTGTTTTGGTAGCAGCTAAGTGAGTGTGTTAGCAGCTTGATGCACAAGGCTGGTTATAGTGACGGGTGATCTGAATGCGAAGGTGAGGAATGTGGCAGTTGAGGGTATAATTGGTGTACATGGTTGTTCAGTATTGTAAATAAGAATGTGAAGAGCTTTTGGATTTGTTAGCTGGAAAAGGACTGGTGATTGGGGAATACCTGGTTTAAAAAGAGACATATAATAAGTTGAGGGGTGAGTTGGGGTGAGAGAGTATCATTAATTTTAGGGAGAATAAAAAGATGTTCTGGAAGGAGGTAAATAAAGTGCATAAGACAAGGGAGCAAATGGGATACTTCAGTGAAGGGTGCAAATGGGGAGTGATATCAAGTAGTGGTGATGTGAGAAGGAGATGGAGTGGAGTTTTGGGAAGGTTTGTTGAATGTGTTGATGTTATAGAGTGGCAGATATAGGGTGTTTTGGTCGAGGTGGTGTGCAAAGTGAGAGGGTTAGGAAAATGATTTGGTAAACAGAGAAGAGGTAGTAAAAGCTTTGCGGAAGATGAAGGCCGGCAAGGCAGCAGGTTGGATGGTATGCAGTGGAATTTATTAAAAAAGGGGGTGACTGTATTATTGACTGGTTGGTAAGGTTTATTTAATGTTTGTATGATCATTGTGAGGTGCCTGAGGATTGGCGGAATGCGTGCATAGTGCCAATGTACAAAGGCAAAGGGGATAAGAGTGAGTGCTCAAATTACAGAGTATAAGTTTGTTGAGTATTCCTGGTAAATTATATGGGAGGGTATTGATGAGAGGGTGAAGGCATGTACAGAGCATCAGATTGGGGAGAGCAGTGTGGTTTCAGAAGTGATAGAGGATGTGTGGATCAGGTGTTTGCTTTGAAGAATGTATGTGAGAATACTTAGAAAAGCAAATGGATTTGTATGTAGCATTTATGGATCTGTGAAAGGCATATGATAGAGTTGATAGAGATGCTTTGTGGAAGGTATTAAGAATATATGGTGTGGGAGGAAAGTTGTTAGAAGCAGTGAAAAGTTTTTATCGAGGATGTAAGGCATGTGTACGTGTAGGAAGAGAGGAAAGTGATTGGTTCTCAGTGAATGTAGGTTTGCGGCAGGGGTGTGTGATGTCTCCATGGTTGTTTAATTTGTTTATGGATGGGGTTGTTAGGGAGGTAAATGCAAGAGTTTTGGAAAGAGGGGCAAGTATGAAGTCTGTTGGGGATGAGAGAGCTTGGGAAGTGAGTCAGTTGTTGTTCGCTGATGATACAGCGCTGATGGCTGATTCATGTGAGAAACTGCAGAAGCTGGTGACTGAGTTTGGAAAAGTGTGTGGAAGAAGAAAGTTAAGAGTAAATGTGAATAAGAGCAAGGTTATTAAGTACAGTAGGGTTGAGGGTCAAGTCAATTGGGAGGTGAGTTTGAATGGAGAAAAACTGGAGGAAGTGAAGTGTTTTAGATACCTGGGAGTGGATCTGGCAGCGGATGGAACCATGGAAGCGGAAGTGGATCATAGGGTGGGGGAGGGGGCGAAAATCCTGGGAGCCTTGAAGAATGTGTGGAAGTCGAGAACATTACCTCGGAAAGCAAAAATGGGTATGTTTGAAGGAATAGTGGTTCCAACAATGTTGTATGGTTGCGAGGCGTGGGCTATGGATAGAGTTGTGCGCAGGAGGATGGATGTGCTGGAAATGAGATGTTTGAGGACAATGTGTGGTGTGAGGTGGTTTGATCGAGTGAGTAACGTAAGGGTAAGAGAGATGTGTGGAAATAAAAAGAGCGTGGTTGAGAGAGCAGAAGAGGGTGTTTTGAAGTGGTTTGGGCACATGGAGAGGATGAGTGAGGAAAGATTGACCAAGAGGATATATGTGTCGGAGGTGGAGGGAACAAGGAGAAGAGGGAGACCAAATTGGAGGTGGAAAGATGGAGTGAAAAAGATTTTGTGTGATCGGGGCCTGAACATGCAGGAGGGTGAAAGGAGGGCAAGGAATAGAGTGAATTGGAGCGATGTGGTATACCGGGGTTGACGTGCTGTCAGTGGATTGAAGCAAGGCATGTGAAGCGTCTGGGGTAAACCATGGAAAGCTGTGTAGGTATGTATATTTGCGTGTGTGGACGTATGTATATACATGTGTATGGGGGGGGGGGCATTTCTTTCGTCTGTTTCCTTGCGCTACCTCGCAAACGCGGGAGACAGCGACAAAGTATAATAAAAAAAAAAATAAAAAATGTTGATATGTATATGTGCACGTATCTATATGTCTGTATTTGAGTGAATGGGTCTTTCTTTGTCTGATTCCTGGCACTACCTCACTAACGAAGGAAGCAGCGATCAACTATAATAAAATGAAATGTTTATATTTGTTATACTTTGTTACTGTCTCCCGTGTTAGCGAAGTAGCGCAAGGAAACAAATGAAAGAATTTCTTGACCCAGCCCACCCACATAAACATGTATATACATAAACACCCACATACGCACATATTCATACCTATACATTTCAATGTGTTCATACATATACATACACAGACATATACATATATGCACATGTACATATTCATACTTGCTGCCTTCATCCATTCCTCTCGCCACCCTGCCACACATGAAATGGCACCCCCCTCCCCCCGCATGCGTGTGAGGTAGCACGAGGAAAAGACAACAAAGGCCACATTCATTTACACTCAGTCTCTAGCTGTCTTGTGTAGTGCACCGAAACCACAGCTCACTTTCCACATCCAAGCTCCACAAAACTTTCCATGGCTTACCCCAGACGCTTTGCATGCCCTGGTTCGATCCATTGACAGCACGTCGACCCCGGTATACCACATCATTCCAATTCACTCTATTCCTTGCACACCTTTCACCCTCCTGCATGTTCATGCCCCGATCGCTCAAAATCTTTTTCACTCCATCCCTCCACCTCCAATTTGGTCTCCCACTTTTCCTTGTTCCCTCCACCTCTAACACATGTATCCTCTTTGTCAATCTTTCCTCGCTTATTCTCTTCATGTGACCAAACTATTTCAATACACCCTCTTCTACTCTCTCAACCACACTCTTTTTATTACCAACACATCTCTCTTACCCTTTCATTACTTACTCGATCAAACCACCTTACACCGCATATTGTCCTCAAGCATTTCATTTCCAATACATACACCCTCCTCCGCACAACCCAATCTACAGCCCATCCCTCGCACCATATAACATTGTTGAATCTACTATTCCTTCAAACATACCCATTTTTGCTCTCCAAGATATCGTTCTCGCCCTCCACACATTCTTCAACGCTCCCAGAACCTTTGCCCCCTCCCCCACCCTGTGACTCACTTCCACTTCCATGGTTCCATCCGTTGCCACATCCACTCCCAGACATCTAAAGCACTTCACTTCCTCCAGTTTTTCTCCATTCAAACTTACCTCTAGATTAACTTGTCCCTCAACCCTACTGAACGCAATAACCTTGCTCTTATTCACATTTACTCTCAGCTTTCTTCTTTCACATGCTTTACCAAACTCAGTCACCAACTTCTGCAGTTTCTCCTATGAATCAGCCATCATCACTGTATCATCAGCGAACAACAATTGACTCTCTTCAAAAACCCTCTCCTCCATAGCAGACTGCATACTTGCCCCTCTTTCCAAAACTCTTGCATTCACCTCCCTAACCACCTCATCCATAAACAAATTAAACAACCATGGAGACATCACGCACCCCTGCCGCAAACTGACACTCGCTGGGAACCAATCACTTTCCTCTCTTCCTACTCACACACATGTCTTACATCCTTGATAAAAAATTTTCACTGCTTCTTGCAACTTACCTTTCACACCATATACTCTTAATACCTTCCACGAAGTATCTCTATCCACTCTATCATATGCTCTCTCCAGATCCATAAATGTTACATACAAATCCGTTTGTTTTTCTAAGTATTTCTCACATACATACTTCAAAGCAAACACCTGATCCACACATCCTCTACCACTTCTGAAACCACACTTCTCTTCCCAGTCTGATGCTCTGTACATGCCCTCACCCTCTTAGTCAGTACCCTCTCATATAATTTCCCAGGAATACTCAACAAACTTATACCTCTGTAATTTGAACAGTCACCCTTATCCCCTTTGCCTTTGTGCAGTGGCACTATGCAAGCATTCCACCAATCCACAGGCTCCTCATCCTGAGCCATTCATACATTGAATATCCTTACCACCAACCATTCAACAACACAGTCTCCCCCTTTTTTAATAAGTTCGACTGCAGTACCATCCAAACCCGCTGCCTTGCCGGCTTTCATCTTCTGCAAAGCTTTCACTACCTCTTTTCTATTTACCAAACCATTCTCCCTGACCCTCTCACTTCGCACTCCACTTCGAACAAAACACCCTATATCTGCCACTCTAACATCAAACTCAGTCAACAAACCTTCAAAATACTCACTCCATCTCCTCACATCACCATTACTTGTTATTACCTCCCCATTATCCCCTTTCATCGATGTTCCCATTTGTTCCCTTGTCTTACACACTTTATTTACCTCCTTCCAAAACATCTTTTTATGCTCCCCAAAATTTGATGATTCTCTCTCACCCCAACTCTCATTTGCTCTCTTTTTCTCCTCTTGCACCTTAATCTTGACCTCCTGCCTCTTTCTTTTATACATCTCCCAGTCATTTGCACTACTTCCCTGCAAAAATTGTCCAAACGCCTCTCTCTTCTCTTTCACTAATAATCTTACTTCTTCATCCCACCACTCACTCCCCTTTCTAATGTAACCACCTCCCACGCTTCTCATGCCACAAGCATCTTTTGCGCAAGCCATCACTGCTTCCCTAAATACATACCATTCCTTCCCCACTCCCCTTATGTTATTTGCTCTCACCACTTTTCATTCTGCACTCAATCTCTCCTGGTACTTCTTCACACATGTCTCCTTTCCAAGCTCAGTTACTCTCGCAACTCTTCACCCCAACATTCTCTCTTCTTTTCTGAAAACCTCTACAAATCTTCACCTTCGCCTCCACTAGATAATGATCAGACATCCATCCAGTTGCCCCTCTCAGCACATTAACATCCAAAAGTTTTTCTTTCACGTGCCTATCAATTAACCCATAATCCAATAATGCTCTTTGGCCATCTGTCCTACTTACATACATATATTTATGATGATGGAGGGTGAAAGACATGCAAGGAGTAGAGTGAATTGGAACGATGTGGTATACTGGGGTTTACGTGCTGTCAGTGGATTGAACCAGGGCATGTGAAGCATCTGGGGTAAACCATGGAAAGTTTTGTGGGGCCTGGATGTGGAAAGGGAGCTGTGGTTTCGGTGCATTATACATAACAGCTAGAGACTGAGTGTGAACGAATGTGGCCTTTGTTGTCTTTTTCCTGGCGCTACCTTGCGCGTGTGTGGGGGGGAGAGAGTTGTCATTTCATGTGTGGTGGGGTGGCGTTGGGAATGAATAAAGGTAGCAAGTATGAATTATGTACATGTCTGTATATGTATATGTCTGTGTATGTATATATATGTATACGTTGAAATGTATACGTATATGTGCATGTGTGGATGTGTATGTATATACTTGTGTATGTGGGCGGGTTGGGCCATTCTTTTGTCTGTTTCCTTGCGCTGCCTCGCTAACGTGGGAGACAGTGACAGAGTATAATAAGTAAATGAATGATATGTATATGTGTGTGTGTGTGTGTGTATGTGTGTGTGATAGAGTGTAAGAAAGCAAACTCTAGATTGATATGAGTAAAACTGAAAGTGGATGGAGAAAGATGGGTTATTATTGGTGCTTGTGCTCCTGGTCATGAGAATAAAGATCAGAGAGGCAAGTGTTTTGGTAGCAGCTAAGTGAGTGTGTTAGCAGCTTTGATGCACAAGGCTGGGTTATAGTGACGGGTGATCTGAATGCGAAGGTGAGGAATGTGGCAGTTGAGGGTATAATTGGTGTACATGGGTTGTTCAGTATTGTAAATAGAAATGGTGAAGAGCTTTTGGATTTGTTAGCTGGAAAAGGACTGGTGATTGGGAATACCTGGTTTAAAAAGAGACATATACATAAGTTGAGGGTGAGTTGGGGTGAGAGAGTATCATTAAATTTTAGGGAGAATAAAAAGATGTTCTGGAAGGAGGTAAATAAAGTGCATAAGACAAGGGAGCAAATGGGAACTTCAGTGAAGGGTGCAAATGGGGAGGTGATAACAAGTAGTGGTGATGTGAGAAGGAGATGGAGTGAGTATTTTGAAGGTTTGTTGAATGTGTTTGATGATAGAGTGGCAGATATAGGGTGTTTTGGTCGAGGTGGTGTGCAAAGTGAGAGGGTTAGGGAAAATGATTTGGTAAACAGAGAAGAGGTAGTAAAAGCTTTGCGGAAGATGAAGGCCGGCAAGGCAGCAGGTTTGGATGGTATTGCAGTGGAATTTATTAAAAAAGGGGGTGACTGTATTATTGACTGGTTGGTAAGGTTATTTAATGTTTGTATGACTCATTGTGAGGTGCCTGAGGATTGGCGGAATGCGTGCATAGTGCCAATGTACAAAGGCAAAGGGGATAAGAGTGAGTGCTCAAATTACAGAGGTATAAGTTTGTTGAGTATTCCTGGTAAATTATATGGGAGGGTATTGATTGAGAGGGTGAAGGCATGTACAGAGCATCAGATTGGGGGAGAGCAGTGTGGTTTCAGAAGTGATAGAGGATGTGTGGATCAGGTGTTTGCTTTGAAGAATGTATGTGAGAAATACTTAGAAAAGCAAATGGATTTGTATGTAGCATTTATGGATCTGGAGAAGGCATATGATAGAGTTGATAGAGATGCACTGTGGAAGGTATTAAGAATATATGGTGTGGGAGGCAAGTTGTTAGAAGCAGTGAAAAGTTTTTATCGAGGATGTAAGGCATGTGTACGTATAGGAAGAGAGGAAAGTGATTGGTTCTCAGTGAATGTAGGTTTGCGGCAGGGGTGTGTGATGTCTCCATGGTTGTTTAATTTGTTTATTGATGGGGTTGTTAGGGAGGTAAATGCAAGAGTTTTGGAAAGAGGGGCAAGTATGAAGTCTGTTGGGGATGAGAGAGCTTGGGAAGTGAGTCAGTTGTTGTTCGCTGATGATACAGCGCTGATGGCTGATTCATGTGAGACACTGCAGAAGCTGGTGACTGAGTTTGGTAAAGTGTGTGAAAGAAGAAAGTTAAGAGTAAATGTGAATAAGAGCAAGGTTATTAGGTACAGTAGGGTTGAGGGTCAAGTCAATTGGGAGGTAAGTTTGAATGGAGCAAAACTGGAGGAAGTAAAGTGTTTTAGATATCTGGGAGTGGATCTGGCAGCAGATGGAACCATGGAAGCGGAAGTGGATCATAGGGTGGGGGAGGGGGCGAAAATCCTGGGAGCCTTGAAGAATGTGTGGAAGTCGAGAACATTATCTCGGAAAGCGAAAATGGGTATGTTTGAAGGAATAGTGGTTCCAACAATGTTGTATGGTTGCGAGGCATGGGCTATGGATAGAATTGTGCACAGGAGGATGGATGTGCTGGAAATGAGATGTTTGAGGACAATGTGTGGTGTGAGGTGGTTTGATCGAGTAAGTAACGTAAGGGTAAGAGAGATGTGTGGAAATAAAAAGAGCGTGGTTGAGAGAGCAGAAGAGGGTGTTTTGAAATGGTTTGGGCACATGGAGAGAATGAGTGAGGAAAGATTGACCAAGAGGATATATGTGTTGGAGGTGGAGGGAACGAGGAGAAGTGGGAGACCAAATTAGAGGTGGAAAGATGGAGTGAAAAAGATTTTGTGTGATCGGGGCCTGAACATGCAGGAGGGTGAAAGGAGGGCAAGGAATAGAGTGAATTGGATCGATGTGGTATACCGGGGTTGACGTGCTGTCAGTGGATTGAATCAGGGCATGTGAAGCGTCTGGGGTAAACCATGGAAAGCTGTGTAGGTATGTATATTTGCGTGTGTGGACGTATGCATATACATGTGTATGGGGGTGGGTTGGGCCATTTCTTTCGTCTGTTTCCTTGCGCTACCTCGCAAACGCGGGAGACAGTGACAAAGCAAAAAAAAAAAAAATACATAAGTATATTTATATGAGTACGAGAGATGGCCAGAGGGCATTATTGGATTACGTGTTAATTGATAGCTATGTAAAAAGAGAGACTTTTGGATGTTAATGTGATGAGAGAGGCAGCTGGAGGTATTTTTGATCACTATCTTGTGGAGGCAAAGGTGAAGATTTGTAGAGGTTTTCAGAAAAGAAGAGAGAATGTTGGGGAGAATAGAGTGGTGAGAGTAAGTGAGCTTGTAAGGGAGACTTGCGTGAGGAAGTACCAGGAAAGATTGAGGGCAGAATGGCAAAAGATGAGAATAAATGATGTAAAGGGAGTGGGGGAGGAATGGGATGTATTTAGGGAAGCAGCGATGGCTTGTACAAAAGATGAATGTGGCATGAGAAAGGTGGGAGGGGGGCAGATTAGAAAGGGTAGTGAATGGTGGGATGAAGAAGTAAGATTGTTAGTGAGAGATAAGAGAGAGGCGTTTGGACGATTTTTGCAGGGAAGTAGTGCAAATGAAGGGGAGATGTATAAAAAAAGAGGCAGATCAAGAGAAAGGTACAAGAGGTGAAAAAGAGGTGTGAGAGAGTATCATTGAATTTTAGGGTGAATAAAAAGTGCTGTCAATGGATTGAACCAGAGCATGTGAAGTGTCTGGGGTAAACCATGGAAAGTTGTGTGGGGCCTGGATGTGGAAAGGGAGCTGTGGTTTCGGTGCATTATTACATGACAGCTAGAGACTGAGTGTGAACGAATGTGGCATTTGTTGTCTTTTCCTAGCGCTACCTTGCACACATGAGGGGGGAGGGGGTTGTTATTCCATGTGTGGCGAGGTGGCGATGGGAATAAATAAGGGCAGACAGTATGAATTATGTACATGTGTATATATATGTATATGTCTGTGTGTGTATATATATGTGTACCTTGAGATGTATAGGTATGTATATTTTGCGTGTAAGGACGTGTATGTACATACATGTGTATGTGGGTGGGTTGGGCCATTCTTTCGTCTGTTTCCTTGCGCTACCTCGCTAACGTGGGAGACAGCGACAAAGCAAAATAAGAAATAAAATATAAAAAAAGTTGATTTGGAAGGAAGTAAATAAAGTGTGTAAGACAAGAGAACAAATGGGAACATTGGTGAAGGGGGCTAATGGGTAGGGAATAACAAGTATTGATGAAATGAGAAGGAGATGGAGTAAATATTTTGAAGGTTTGTTGAATGCATTTGATAATAGAACAAGTATTGATGAAGTGAGAAGGAAGTGGAGTAAATGTTTGAAGGTTTGTTGAATGCGTTTGATAATAGAGTGGCAGATATAGGGTGTTTTGGTTGAAGTGGTATGTAAAGTTAGAGGGTCAGTGAGAATGGTTTGGTAAACAGACAAGAGGTAGTGAAAGCTTTGCGGAAGATGAAAGCCAGGAAGGCGGCGGGTTTGGATGGTATTGTGGTAGAGTTTATAAAAAAAAGGGGGGTGACTGTGTTGTTGATTGGTTGGTAAGGATATTGAATGTATGTATGGATCTTTGTGAAGTGCCTGAGGATTGGCAAAATGCATGCATAGTGCCATTGTACAAAGGCAAATGGGACAGAGGTGAGTGTTCAAATTACAGAGGCATAAGTTTGTTGAGTATTCCTGGAAAATTATGTGGGAGGATATTGATTGAGAGGGCAAAGGCATGTACAGAGCATCAGACTTGGGAAGAGCAGTGTGGTTTCAGAAGTGGTAGAGGATGTGTGGATCAGGTGTTTGCTTTGAAGAATGTATGTGAGAAATACTTAGAAAAGCAAATGGATTTATATGTAGCATTTATGGATCTGGAGAAGGCATATGATAGGGTTGATAAAGATGCTTTGTGGTTGGTTTTAAGAGTATATGGTGTGGGAGGTAAGTTCCTAGAAGCAGTGAAAAGTTTTTACCAAGGATGTAAGGCATGTGTACGAGTAGGAAGGGAGGAAAGTGATTGTTTCCCAGTGAATGTCCGTTTGCAGCAGGGGTGTGTGATGTCTCAATGGTTGTTTAATTTGTTTATGGATGGGGTTGTTAGGGAGATGAATGCAAGAGTTTTGTAGAGAGGGGCAAATATGCAGTCTGCTGTGGATGAGAGGGCTTGGGAAGTGAGTCAGTTGTTGTTTGCTAATGATACAGCGCTGGTGGCTGATTCATGTGAGAAACTGCAGAAGCTGGTGACTGAGTTTGGTAAAGTGTGTGAAAGAAGAAAGTTGAGAGTAAATTTGAACAAATGCAAGGTTATTAGTTTCAGTAGGGTTGAGGGACAAGTTAATTGGAGGTAAGTTTGATTGAGGAAAACTGGAGGAAGTGAATTGTTTTAGATATCTGGGAGTGGACTTAGCAGTGGATAAAACCGTGAAAGCGGAAGTGATTCACAGGGTGGGGGAAGGGGCGAAGGTTCTGGGAGTGTTGAAAAATGTTTGGAAGGTGAGAATGTTATCTCAAAGAGCAAAAATAGGTATGTTTGAGGGAATAGTGGTTCCAACTATGTTATATGGTTGCGAGGCATGGGCTATTGATAGGGTTGTGCGGCGGACGGTGGATGTGTTGGAAATGAAATGTTTGAGGACAATATGTGGTGTGAGCTGGTTTGATTAAGTAATGAAAAGGTAAGAGAGATGTGTGGTAATAAGAGTGTGGCTGAGAAAGCAGAAGAGTGTGTATTGAAATGGTTTGGACACATGGAGAGAATGAGTGAGGAAAGATTGACAAAGAGGATATATGTGTCAGGGGTGGAGGGATGAGGAGAAGTGGGAGACCAAATTGGAGGTGGAATGATGGAGTGAAAATGATTTTGAGCAATCGGGGCTTGAACATACAGGAGGATGAGAGGCATGCATGGAATAGAGTGAATTGGAACGATGTGGTGTACCGGGGTTGACTTGCTGTTAATGGATTGAACCAGGGCATGTGAAGCGTCTGGGATAAACCATGGAAAGTTCTGTGGGGCCTGGATGTGGAAAGGGAACTGTGGTTTATATTCATATAAGATTTTAATTGATTGGGACTTGAACATGCATAAGGCTGAAAAATGTACATTGAATAGAGTGATTTGGATCAATGTTATGCTAATGCTCAGAGCAAGGGCATGTTAACAATCCTTGGGAAAGCCAGAAAAGCCTCTGGGCGCTGTTCGTGGATAGGAGCTCTGGTTTTGATACATTGCTTAAAACAAGAGAATGGATATGAGAGAATCCTGCTTTTCTTTTATGTTTTGTTCCTGGCACTACCTTGTTGATATGGAAAATGGTGATCAATCATTAAGAAAAATTCTTTTTCATAGTCTTACAAGCTTGCTATCTCTTGCATGAGCAAGGTGACATCCAAAACAGATGACTATCCCTAAGTGAAGAAAATGATCCTTTTGGCTCTTTCGTCTGTTCTTGCCCTTGGAAAGTAATACAGGATGGGAAGATTTGTGGGCCCCCTATTCCTGCCTCGATTTGTTAGCTGTCAATTGCTGATGACACTGTGAGATTCAAATGAGAAACTGCAAAAATTGTCTGAGTTTGGTAGAGTGTGTTAAAGGAGAACATGGAGACTAAATATGGATAAAAGCAAAGTCATTAGGTGTAGCAGTGCAGAAACATGGTAGTTGGGATGTGAGTTTGAATGGAAGAAATTTGGAGGAAGTGGGATGTTTTAGATACCTGGGAGTGGACATGTCAGTAAATGGAACCATGGAAGCTGAGCTTAGTCACAGGGTGGGTTAGGGGTGATTGTTTTGGGAGCATTAAGGAATATGCAGAAAGAAGACACTGACTGGAAGGGCAAAATTGGGTATTTTTGAGGGTAAAGTAAAGCCAACAATTTCGTATGGATGTGAGGCATGGAATGTAGATGAAAATGTGTTGGAAATGAAATGTTTTAAGACCATGGGTGGTGTAATGAGGATTGATTAAGTAATGATAGGGTAAGAGAGAAATTTGGTAATATGAAGAGTATTGTCGAGAAAGCTGAAAAGGATGTGCTGAAATGCTTTAGACAAGGAGAGAATGAGTAATGAGAGGTTGACAAAGAGGGTATATGTTTCAGAAGTGGAGGGGACAAGGAGAAGGGGAGTCCAAATTGGAGATAGAAGGATGGAGTGAAAAATGTTTAGAGTGCTTTGGGCCTGAACATGCAGGAGTGAAAGGTGTACCTTGGATGGAGTGAATTGGAGTAGTGTGGTATACAAGGGGCAATGGTGCTGTCATTGGACTTTACTAGGGTAATGAAGCAGCCAAGGGAAACCAAAGAAAGATGTATGGAGCCTTTGGATTGGGGCTGTCATTTCAGTGCTTTGCACATGACGGCTAGAGAATGGATGCAAGTTTCCTGGTGTTACTTTGCTATTGTGTGAAATGGTGAAGAAGTATGAAAGAATGAGGAAATATATGTACTGTACACACACACACACACACACACACCACACAACACACACACACACACACACACACACACACACACACACACACACACACACACACACACACACACACACACACACACACACACACCACACAACACACACACACACACACACACACACACACACACACACACACACACACACGCACACACGAATATATATACCTTCCTTCCTGTCCAGTTCCTTCTTTGGTGCTCCCACAACTCTTAGGGAGCCAAACATAACCACCAGTTGGAGCCATAGGTCATAAAACTTGGTGATATCCTGGCAGTGTCTCTGCGGGATGAGGCCAGAGCTGTTGGGGGGTAAGTGTTTTATGTCTTCATTACGGAAGTTGCTTCCAGGGCACAAAGTATCTTTTGATGTGTTGAAGTGGTGAATATTGGAGCAAAGTGGTGTTCATAACTCAAACAGGATAGGGCAGTCTGCACCATTCTGTGAGTTTAGTTTCGGATGGGTGTATATCTGGTCTTGTGGCATTTGAAGCTTGTTTTGCTTAGGGCTTGTTAGGTTCTTTTGTGTGTTTACGTTCTGTCATTGTTTTGTTTATTGGGGGAGGAACCTTGAGTATAGGTTGTTGAAGTGAGAGGCAGGGTTAGTTTTTTATTTATAGTTATTGTGTTGTGGTCATTTATGGAGTGTTTTGGATGTGAAGGGTCAAGTGTTTTCACAAAGAACTAATTGCCAAGCATATTGCATTGCCGTTGTTTTTGTTTTATTGCACAGATGTTGAATGTTTGTGATTGCTTGGCAGATGTCTTGAGTGCTTTGTTTTTTGTCATTTATAGTGTATTGCATTTGCTTTAATAAGGTAAGTGACCAGGCTGGTGAAGTGGAGTTAAGGGAGGAGCAAATGAATTATTTGTAGATGATGCTAAGGGATTTTGAATTGTCCAAACTTGGTATCAGTAAATGTTTTTAAAGCATTTAGTATATGAATGGCCTCTTTGTTGGTGTTTGTGGTGTAGAGAGTGAATGTCTTGTGTGCATCACATATGGTGCCCAGAAATGGGAGTGGTTGGCCATTCATCATGATGAGTGTGCAGGTTAGATTAATTTTTTTAAGGTTTAAGAGACTGACAGTAGACTTCGGTGATGATGCAGACTTTCTGTTTTAGGTTACCCGGTGGGTACTTGGTAAGGTCTTCGGATGAGCCATTGTTCTAGTTGTAGTTTACATGTTGGTTTGTGCTTGAGTAGTGTATGGATGTTGTGATATGACTGTGAGGTTGTCTGCATATTGGATGACTTTCTCGTTGTTCTTCTGGAGATGAGAGAAAGTTGTGTAGGAAGAAACTAAAGAGTTGTAGAAAAAACTGCCTTACAGGTAACTCCATTTTAGCAGTTGAGGATTTTGGATATGAAACCTTTTTGAGTGACTGGCTTGATGGCAGGCTATGAAGTTGGCCAACCATTTTTTGTTGTGGAGAGTGCTGTCAAGTATCTTTTGTGTGAAGTTGTGTAAGGAGATAGTGTTGAATAATTGATTGATATCTGTTCCCACTAATACTGTGTGGGATGGGGTTGTTGTTGGTTGAATTCATGTTGAATGTAACTTAAGTTTGCTTGCAGTGGAGCCTACTTTAGTAGAGTGATGTGTCTAGAGTCTAGCTTAGTAGATGGTAGGAGGATATACTAATTGATTCTCTTTGTGAATCAATTTTTCAAGGAATTTGGATACTGGAAACAGCATTGATGTGAGCAGCAGGGGGGCAGTTGTTGGGTGTTTTGGAGGGTTTTAGGATGAGTGCTTTGATGGCAAGATTCCAGATGTGTAGGATATTATTGTTTAACCAGTTGTTGAAGATGTTTGTAAGTGCTTGAATTGCCATTGGACCTGGTGTTTTATGTGGAAGTTTGGTATGTTGTCAGGGCTTGTTGTTGGTGAGTTCTTTTAAGGTTTTAATTGTGTTGTAAATGTTGATGGTTTCTGGACTCCAGCAGTTACCCTGTTAGTGAGCAATCACCTTTTGCAAAGCATTTTCTTGTTCAAGGATGAAAAGGAATTCAGTCCTATAGAGGAACTCATTTCAAAGAGGCCATCGTTATCCTACTCCACCTTGGATGGTGATTTCTGCGCTGCAGGGGTTCCATAAAAGGCTTCCTGTGGTTATATTATTATTTGAAATTTTCTTTTTTTTCTTTTGTTTTGCTTTGTCGCTGTCTTCCGCGTTTGCGAGGTAGCGCAAGGAAACAGACAAAAGAAATGGCCCAACCCACCCCCATACACATGTATATACATACGTCCACACATGCAAATATACATACCTACACAGCTTTCCATGGTTTACCCCAGATGCTTCACATGCCCTGATTCAATCCACTGACAGCACGTCAACCCCGGTATACCACATCGATCCAATTCACTCTATTC
The DNA here is from genome assembly GCF_036320965.1 of Panulirus ornatus. Lineage (NCBI taxonomy): Eukaryota > Metazoa > Arthropoda > Malacostraca > Decapoda > Palinuridae > Panulirus > Panulirus ornatus. The sequence continues at coordinate 69,011,424 of NC_092235.1, forward strand.
CTTGCCCTCCTTTCACCCTCCTGCATGTTCAGGCCCCGATCACACAAAATCTTTTTCACTCCATCTTTCCACCTCCAATTTGGTCTCCCACTTCTCCTCGTTCCCTCCACCTCTGACACATATATCCTCTTGGTCAATCTTTCCTCACTCATTCTCTCCATGTACCCAAACCATTTCAAAACACCCTCTTCTGCTCTCTCAACCACGCTCTTTTTATTTCCACACATCTCTCTTACCCTTACATTACTTACTCGATCAAACCACCTCACACCACACATTGTCCTCAAACATCTCATTTCCAGCACATCCATCCTCCTGCGCACAACTCTATCCATAGCCCACGCCTCGCAACCATACAACATTGTTGGAACCACTATTCCTTCAAACATAGCCATTTTTGCTTTCCGAGATAATGTTCTCGACTTCCACACATTCTTCAAGGCTCCCAGGATTTTCGCCCCCTCCCCCACCCTATGATCCACTTCCGCTTCCATGGTTCCATCCGCTGCCAGATCCACTCCCAGATATCTAAAACACTTTACTTCCTCCAGTCTTTCTCCATTCAAACTTACCTCCCAATTGACTTGACCCTCAACCCTGCTGTACCAAATAACCTTGCTCTTATTCACATTTACTCTTAACTTTCTTCATTCACACACTTTACCAAACTCAGTCACCAGCTTCTGCAGTTTCTCACATGAATCAGCCACCAGCGATGTATCATCAGCGAACAACAACTGACTCACTTCCCAAGCTCTCTCATCCCCAACAGACTTCATACTTGCCCCTCTTTCCAAAACTCTTGCATTTACCTCCCTAACAACCCCATCCATAAACAAATTAAACAACCATGGATACATCACACACCCCTGCCGCAAACCTACATTCACTGAGAACCAATCACTTTCCTCTCTTCCTACACGTACACATGCCTTACATCCTCGATAAAAACTTGAAATTTATATTTATGTACATCTTGACCCAAGCAGTTCTCCTGCCTTGGTGATTTAGCATCAGGAACAGACAAGCATCTGCTGCATTTGTTCTCATCCACTCTTTAGTCGTCATATATAGTACACTGAAACCAGAACCTATCATCCACAGCCATTTGCTACAGATTATTTGTTGTTTCAGACTGCTTCATATACTCTGGGTCAGCCCATTGACAGCTCATTGCCTTGTGTATGCCACATTGACTCAGTTCATTCTGCCCCATGTATACTTCTCATCCTCCTGAATGTTAAGTCCTTGACTGCCTCAAGATTACCCATGGTAAAGATGTAATCATGGGTAAGATGGTATGCATGGGTAAAGATGGTATGCATGGGGTGTTCAGTGTTGTAAATGGAAATGGTGAAGAGCTTGTAGATTTATGTGCTGAAAAAGGACTGATGATTGGGAATACCTGGTTTAAAAAGCGAGATATACATAAGTATACTTATGTAAGTAGGAGAGATGGCCAGAGAGCGTTATTGGATTACGTGTTAATTGACAGGCGTGCGAAAGAGAGACTTTTGGATGTTAATGTGCTGAGAGGTGCAACTGGAGGGATGTCTGATCATTATCTTGTGGAGGCTAAGGTGAAGATTAGTATGGGTTTTCAGAAAAGAGGAGTGAATGTTGGGGTGAAGAAGGTGGTGAGAGTAAGTGAGCTTGGGAAGGAGACCTGTGTGGGGAAGTACCAGGAGAGACTGTGTACAGAATGGAAAAAGGTGAGAACAATGGAAGTAAGGGGAGTGGGGGAGGAATGGGATGTATTTAGGGAATCAGTGATGGATTGCGCAAAAGATGCTTGTGGCATGAGAAGAGTGGGAGGTGGGCTGTTTAGAAAGGGTAGTGAGTGGTGGGATGAAGAAGTAAGAGTATTAGTGAAAGAGAAGAGAGAGGCATTTGGACGATTTTTGCAGGGAAAAAATGCAATTGAGTGGGAGAAGTATAAAAGAAAGAGACAGGAGGTCAAGAGAAAGGTGCAAGAGGTGAAAGAAAGGGCAAATGAGAGTTGGGGTGAGAGACTATCAGTAAATTTTAGGGAGAATAAAAAGATGTTCTGGAAGGAGGTAAATAGGGTGCGTAAGACAAGGGAGCAAATGGGAACTTCAGTGAAGGGCGTAAATGGGGAGGTGATAACAAGTAGCGGTGATGTGAGAAGGAGATGGAATGAGTATTTTGAAGGTTTGTTGAATGTGTCTGATGACAGAGTGGCAGATATAGGGTGTTTTGGTCGAGGTGGTGTGCAAAGTGAGAGGGTTAGGGAAAATGATTTGGTAAACAGAGAAGAGGTAGTAAAAGCTTTGCGGAAGATGAAAGCCGGCAAGGCAGCAGGTTTGGATGGTATTGCAGTGGAATTTATTAAAAAAGGGGGTGACTGTATTGTTGACTGGTTGGTAAGGTTATTTAATGTATGTATGACTCATGGTGAGGTGCCTGAGGATTGGCGGAATGCGTGCATAGTGCCATTGTACAAAGGCAAAGGGGATAAGAGTGAGTGCTCAAATTACAGAGGTATAAGTTTGTTGAGTATTCCTGGTAAATTATATGGGAGGGTATTGATTGAGAGGGTGAAGGCATGTACAGAGCATCAGATTGGGGAAGAGCAGTGCGGTTTCAGAAGTGGTAGAGGATGTGTGGATCAGGTGTTTGCTTTGAAGAATGTATGTGAGAAATACTTAGAAAAGCAAATGGATTTGTATGTAGCATTTATGGATCTGGAGAAGGCATATGATAGAGTTGATAGAGATGCTCTGTGGAAGGTATTAAGAATATATGGTGTGGGAGGCAAGTTGTTAGAAGCAGTGAAAAGTTTTTATCGAGGATGTAAGGCATGTGTACGTGTAGGAAGAGAGGAAAGTGATTGGTTCTCAGTGAATGTAGGTTTGCGGCAGGGGTGTGTGATGTCTCCATGGTTGTTTAATTTGTTTATGGATGGGGTTGTTAGGGAGGTAAATGCAAGAGTTTTGGAAAGAGGGGCAAGTATGAAGTCTGTTGGGGATGAGAGAGCTTGGGAAGTGAGTCAGTTGTTGTTCGCTGATGATACAGCGCTGGTGGCTGATTCATGTGAGAAACTGCAGAAGCTGGTGACTGAGTTTGGTAAAGTGTGTGGAAGAAGAAAGTTAAGAGTAAATGTGAATAAGAGCAAGGTTATTAGGTACAGTAGGGGTGAGGGTCAAGTCAATTGGGAGGTGAGTTTGAATGGAGAAAAACTGGAGGAAGTGAAGTGTTTTAGATATCTGGGAGTGGATCTGTCAGCGGATGGAACCATGGAAGCGGAAGTGGATCATAGGGTGGGGGAGGGGGCGAAAATTTTGGGAGCCTTGAAAAATGTGTGGAAGTCGAGAACATTATCTCGGAAAGCAAAAATGGGTATGTTTGAAGGAATAGTGGTACCAACAATGTTGTATGGTTGCGAGGCGTGGGCTATGGATAGAGATGTGCGCAGGAGGATGGATGTGCTGGAAATGAGATGTTTGAGGAAAATGTGTGGTGTGAGGTGGTTTGATCGAGTAAGTAACGTAAGGGTAAGAGAGATGTGTGGAAATAAAAAGAGCGTGGTTGAGAGAGCAGAAGAGGGTGTTTTGAAATGGTTTGGGCACATGGAGAGAATGAGTGAGGAAAGATTGACCAAGAGGATATATGTGTCGGAGGTGGAGGGAACGAGGAGAAGAGGGAGACCAAATTGGAGGTGGAAAGATGGAGTGAAAAAGATTTTGTGTGATCGGGGCCTGAACATGCAGGAGGGTGAAAGGAGGGCAAGGAATAGAGTGAATTGGAGCGATGTGGTATACAGGGGTTGACGTGCTGTCAGTGGATTGAATCAAGGCATGTGAAGCGTCTGGGGTAAACCATGGAAAGCTGTGTAGGTATGTATATTTGCGTGTGTGGACGTGTGTATGTACATGTGTATGGGGGGGGGTTGGGCCATTTCTTTCGTCTGTTTCCTTGCGCTACCTCGCAAACGCGGGAGACAGCGACAAAGTATAAAAAAAAAAAAAAAAAAAAAAAAGATGTAATCCATTAATATATGTCTTCATAAATCCTACTGAGGAAGTGGATAGATACACATTTATATATAAGTAAATAGATATATATGTTTTTCATACCTAATTGCCTTTCCAGGAAAATGCATAAGAAATGTAAGAAATCAAAATAAGTTTATATCATACACAAATTCAGTTTGAAATCATATATTTTTCCTTAGGTAGTCAGAGTGTTATCCCAATAAATGACATCCGTGGCATGGAGAGCCTCAGCTTTGCCAAGGGAGAGAAGTTACTCCGATGTAAACTTGCATCAGTCTACAGACTCATTGACATGCATGGTTGGACACAGAGTATTTACAATCATGTTACAGTGAGTTATTCTTTCATTTTCATAGTCATGCTGTTAAGTATTTCCCTGTCCTCCTTAATTGTATAATATAAAAGTTGAATTTCAAATATGTTGTTGATCAGAAAATTTTTGTAAGGAAATGATTGTGCTGAATATTTTCGTTATGATACATAATGTTCAAGATTATTATTATTCATATAGCAGTAGTTGATATGGTAATATATTAGGTTTAATTTGATACAGAGTTGTCTTTGTTACACAAGAGTTTTTGTTATTTCAGGCCCGTATCAGCCAGGACACAGAACATTTCCTTTTAAATCCATTCGGTATGCTGTATCATGAGGTAACGGCCTCTTCACTAGTGAAGGTTGACATGCAAGGAAATATTGTCGAGACAGGGTCAACAAACTTTGGGGTCAATGTTGCTGGTTTCATGCTCCACTCTGCTATTCATGCTGCAAGGCCTGACCTTAAGTGCATTGTCCATTTACATCATCCAGCTGTTGTTGCGGTAAGTGTGTCCCTCTGTTCATTAGTGTATGTTTTATTTTTTGATTTTACATCAGCATCATTGTTTTTAGGTAATGGTAATAAGAGCTGATGTGAATCATAAAGTGGAAGAAGGGGTTAAGGTTCTGGGTGCAATACATATGTGGAAGAAGAGATCATTGCCTATAAAGGCAAAAATGGGTGTGTTTGAAGGTATAGTAGTCCCATCTGTGGTGTGCAGATTTGAGGCTTGATCCTTGGGCTTGGGCCTTGAATTCAAAAGAAGGAAAAAGGATGGATGTGTTAGAAATGAAAAGCTTGAGAACAATATGTGGGGTAAGATGATTGATTGTGTGGAAAATGAATGTCAGTGAAAATTGTATTAGTAACTGCAGTCTGTTAGAGAGGACAGACCAGGGTGTGTTGAAATAGTTTGGCATATGGAGAGGATGAGCAAAGAAAGACTGACTTAAGGATATCTGTGTATTGAATTGGAGGATACAGGGGTGAGGAGGAGATTGAAGAGATGGAAGGATGTGATTAAGGAGGCCTTTGGATGTCAGGGCCTGAACTTTTAGGAGGGCAAGAGGGGTCCACGAGATAGAATGACCTGGGGCATTTGTAGGACTTGGCTTTAGATTTCAGGACATAATACATGAAATTTAAAGAGATTAAGTGTTTAGAAATGAGACCATTGTTCATATGTTCCTTGTGCTAACCCACTAAGGTGTAAAAAGAACTTTTTTTTTCAAATTTTGTTTAAAGTTGAGAAAGTAGGGTTTGATTAAAATGAAAGATAATGTGTGGCTATTGTTATCATAATATGAGAGAAGAAATATTTTCTGAGAAATTAAGTGATATGGAAATGTTAGGGAAGTTTAAAGATGTAGTTTTCTTTAAGTAGTGGAGATTGAGGCTGGTTGAATAAATAATAAAGGTAAAAAGTAAATTGTGATGTAAAAGATTGGAAACCCCCAAAATAGTAAAGATGAAATTACAGAAAAAAAAAGTCTTGAACTTTGCACTTTGTAGTTTCATTTTTGGCCCCTTTCCATGCTAAGTGGTGGACTGCTTATGCACCTTTTATGGGTCAAAGAAATGTTATGCTCTCTTTTTGCTGGTTGAGGAAGCAAATAAGCAAAGGAGGCAGCAAACAAGCACAGTATATTATTGTGTCACCCACTTAGCATGGCAGACGTTAGGATGTGCTGATGTCTGTCATTGATGTCTGTGAATTGTCTGTCCGTCCTATGTCCATTTGTCTATCCATTAATTGTCAGGACTAGTTAAGAATCATTTGGCCTAACCTGTAAAGGTCAGGTTTGACTCATATCAACTGTATACTTTATATAGTAGTTTCGTAGCTGCACCTGAGTTATGTTCCATATGAAAAGGTTTAACGTGGAACTTAATCTGGCGCATAGCTGGAAGAAAATTTCACTTTGGCTCTGGAACTTATTATAGTTGTTTCTGATATTTTGCATACTATTTTCAGCCATTCTTATTTTTCTTATCATAACACGTCTGCATTTTGGGTGACCTAAGTGTTCCCTGGAACACCGTTTTAGTTATTTTTTGTATTACAGTGTATGGTATTTTGTTTGTACACAACAGTATTTGTATTGCGATAGGTATTTTTTTTTTGTTAATTCAGCTGCCCATTTTTATTATGGTCTTGTTAGAACAGCAAGTGACTTCGAACTCCTATCCATGCAATTACTTATTTGTATGGTGAGCGAGTTTCACACATCATGGGGCTCCATCTTTTGAAAATTATCTCATACAATTTCTTGATTTATGTGTGCTGTCTGCATTAACCATAGCCTCTTTCGTTTTTTCTATCTCTACCATGCAGATACTGTAAAAGTATTTCTTTACCTCTTTTTTAACAAGTTTCTTTCTTAATTTGTTATGTTTTCTGGTTGCTCTATCTCGACATCTCTCAAAGTACTGTTCATTATCCATGTCATCAGTCTGTTTTGAAAACCTTAAGGATGAGATCAAATCAACCCTCACTCTTCTCTGTTCTAAGGTGGGCAAATTTAAATCCTCTAGCATTTCCCTGTAACACAACTCTCATAAGTCTGGTATGTATTAAGAAACATATGGAAACAGAGATATGGCTGGCACAGCAGTGTACAATTTAGAAGGTTTCCAGTTCAAGGAGGTAAGTGGTTTCTTGTCTCATGTCATCTTACCTAGCACATGGAGTCACTTTGCTTGTTTTCGTAACTTTTGTCTCACCTGATGAATAAAAATGTAAATTATATATTTTTATATTTCTTTATGCACAGTTCTCTTCAGAAAGTTTGACTTAATTCATACTCTTTAAGAATGAATTACAAAGAGAAGTGTTGAGAAATGAACTGTAACACAAAAATATGGGTGGTACAGTAGTTTACACCTTAAATAATTTCCAGTTCAGGGAGGGGAGTGCAGATTGGTCATCTCATAGCTCAGAATGTACATCTTGCTAGGGGAATGATGCATTAAATTTTATTAATTTGTATTTTCTTACATGTATCTCATAGGTAGGTTCATGATTAATTCATTCACTAAAACTGTTGCCTGTTAAGAAAGATGATGGAATTATTCAGTTAAGCGAATTAAGATGAGTGATTATATTTGTTAAAAACATTCATCATTCTTTCAGTGAATGATACGATAAACTCTGTTTTATTCATGCTTGACAGGTATATTTTGCTTTATGATCTTCTTCAGCAGGTTTTTATATAAAGCATGAATTGATAATTGTTTACACATTTGGAAAGAATGTATGACTAGACCTTACTTAACATCTTTTAAGAGTCATGAACAAATGTGGATTTGACAAATAGACAAATTCCTGTATATAATTTTCTGTATGTGTTGTTTATTATTTTCATTGCTTGGATAACATTTTAAGTTTTACAGTTTTTAGTACATGATTTCCATTATTTGTATAACATTTTGGGAATGTGTGATAGAGTGCAGGGAAGGGAATTCTAGACTGATGTGGGTAAAGGTGAAAGTGGATGGCAAGAGATGGGGTGACTACCAGTGCTTATGCACCCAGCCATAGGAAGAAAGAACATGAGAGGCAAGTGTTTTGGGAGCAGCTGAGTGAGTGTGTCAGTAGTTTTGATGTAAGAGACCAGATATTGGTGATGCTTGATTTAAATGCTGTGAGTAATGTGTAATGTGGCAGTTGAGGGTATAATTAGGGGCATGGGGTATTCATTGTTGTGAATGGAAGTAGTGAACAGTTAGTGTAGTTTTTTATTTTTTTATTATACTTTGTCGCTGTCTCCCGCGTTTGCGAGGTAGCGCAAGGAAACAGACGAAAGAAATGGCCCCCCCCATACACATGTATATACATACGTCCACACACGCAAATATACATACCTACACAGCTTTCCATGGTTTACCCCAGACACTTCACATGCCCTGCTTCAATCCACTGACAGCACGTCAACCCCGGTATACCACATCGCTCCAATTCACTCTATTCCTTGCCCTCCTTTCACCCTCCTGCATGTTCAGGCCCCGATCACACAAAATCTTTTTCACTCCATCTTTCCACCTCCAATTTGGTCTCCCTCTTCTCCTTGTTCCCTCCACCTCCGACACATATATCCTCTTGGTCAATCTTTCCTCACTCATCCTCTCCATGTGCCCAAACCACTTCAAAACACCCTCTTCTGCTCTCTCAACCACGCTCTTTTTATTTCCACACATCTCTCTTACCCTTACGTTACTCACTCGATCAAACCACCTCACACCACACATTGTCCTCAAACATCTCATTTCCAGCACATCCATCCTCCTGCGCACAACTCTATCCATAGCCCACACCTCGCAACCATACAACATTGTTGGAACCACTATTCCTTCAAACATACCCATTTTTGCTTTCCGAGATAATGTTCTCGACTTCCACACATTCTTCAAGGCCCCCAGGATTTTCGCCCCCTCCCCCACCCTATGATCCACTTCCGCTTCCATGGTTCCATCCGCTGCCAGATCCACTCCCAGATATCTAAAACACTTCACTTCCTCCAGTTTTTCTCCATTCAAACTCACCTCCCAATTGACTTGACCCTCAACCCTACTGTACCTAATAACCTTGCTCTTATTCACATTTACTCTTAACTTTCTTCTTCCAAACACTTTTCCAAACTCAGTCACCAGCTTCTGCAGTTTCTCACATGAATCAGCCACCAGCGCTGTATCATCAGCGAACAACAACTGACTCACTTCCCAAGCTCTCTCATCCCCAACAGACTTCATACTTGCCCCTCTTTCCAAAACTCTTGCATTTGCCTCCCTAACAACCCCATCCATAAACAAATTAAACAACCATGGAGACATCACACATCCCTGCCGCAAACCTACATTCACTGAGAACCAATCACTTTCCTCTCTTCCTACACGTACACATGCCTTACATCCTTGATAAAAACTTTTCACTGCTTCTAACAACTTTCCTCCCACACCATATATTCTTAATACCTTCCACAGAGCATCTCTATCAACTCTATCATATGCCTTCTCCAGATCCATAAATGCTACATACAAATCCATTTGCTTTTCTAAGTATTTTTCACATACATTCTTCAAAGCAAACACCTGATCCACACATCCTCTACCACTTCTGAAACCACACTACTCTTCCCCAATCTGATGCTCTGTACATGCCTTCACCCTCTCAATCAATACCCTCCCATATAATTTACCAGGAATACTCAACAAACTTATACCTCTGTAATTTGAGCACTCACTGTTATCCCCTTTGCCTTTGTACAATGGCACTATGCACGCATTCCGCCAATCCTCAGGCACCTCACCATGAGTCATACATACATTAAATAACCTTACCAACCAGTCAACAATACAGTCACCCCCTTTTTTTATAAATTCCACTGCAATACCATCCAAACCTGCTGCCTTGCCGGCTTTCATCTTCCGCAAAGCTTTCACTACCTCTTCTCTGTTTACCAAATTAGTGTAGTTATGTGTAGAAAAAGGACTTTTGATTGGGAATAACTGGTTTTAGAGGAGGGACTCAACACAAGTATACATATGTGAGGAGGAGAGGTGGTCAGTGAGCACTATTGGATTACATATTGATTAATAGGCATGTAAAAGACTTTTGGATGTAATTGTGCTGTGAGGGGTAGCTGGTAGGATGTCTTATCACTATCTTGTGGAGGCTAAGCTGAAGATACGTAGAGGTTTTCAGAAACAAGGAAACAGTGTTGGTGAGAATAGAGTGGATAGAGTAATGAGTTTGGAAAGAAATACAAGTAGAGATTGGGTGTAGAATAGCAAAAGTTAAAAGTAAATGAAACATGGTTTAGGGGTTGAAAAAGGGGGAAAATGAGAGTTGGGTTGTGCGAGTATCAGTAAACTTTAGGGATGATAAATGTTTTGGAAAGAGGTAAATGTGTGTGAAAAACAAGAGAATAAGTGAGAACATCAGTAAAAGGGGCAGAAGGGGAAGTGATAGAAGGTAGTGATTAGGTGAGTACTCTGAAGGATTATTGAATGTGTTTGATGATTAGTGATAAAGGTAGGACATCTGGGTTGGGGTGGTATGCAAAGTGAGAGAGTCATGGAGAGTGGTTTGGTGAAGAGAGAAGAGGTGGTGAAAGCCATGTGCAAGATGAAATGTGGAAAGGTGGCTGGATTGGATGGTATTGCCACTGAATTTATTAAGGGGGGTGACTGTGCTCTTGTTTGGTTGATAAGGATTTTCGGTGTATGTATGGATCATGGTGAGGTGCCTGAGAATTGGCTGAATGCATGTATAGTGCTATTGTATAAAGGCAAAGGGGATAAATGTAAGTGTTCAAACTATCTATCTTTGATGTCTGTTCCCAACTGGAACTTCCTGAAGGGGGTGGCCACAGCAGTAGAATCTCCATACCTCGTGAACCCCATTGTCGCTTCTTAACCTTTAGTTCCTCACCCTTAACTGGCCACTGGCTAAGGGCAACTCTCTGTGTTTGCAGAGGCTACTGCCTAATGATCCTACTGGCTATGTATGCTTAATGCTTCTGCTTAATATTCGTACCTACTACTTCTACCTCATGTTTCTAAATAATGTTCCTGCCTAGATATTCTTACCTGCTACTTCTGTCTATTTCTCATACCATTTTGCCAAAAGGCAGGGATAGGGCATAGTGCTTACTGCAGAAAATTCTTGAGTTATGAAGAATGAGCTGTGTGAGTTAAGTGTTGTCAGGTGTTATGTATGACAAGGAGAGGTTGTACAGTTGTGGACAGAATACTGTGTCCACTTGTGGGTGAAGCAGAAAGAAAAGACAGGTACCTAGGTCAAAGGAGTGCAGCTTGACAACCAATTAAGTGCTGACTTACTTCACAGCCGTCACTAACCCAACTGATACCCAGGCAGGTAGTACTTTTCAAACTATAGAGGTACAAGTTGTATGGGAGGGTAGTGATTGAGTGAGAAGGTGAAAGCATGTACAGAGCATCAGACTGGGGAGGGAGAAGTGTAGTTTCAGAAGTGGTATAGGATGTGTAGATCACGTGTCTTCTTTAAACAATGTGTATAAGAAATACATAGAGAAACAGAAGGATTTGTATGTGGTGTTTATGGACTCAGAGAAAGCATATGATAGGTTTGATATAGATGCTTTGTGGAAGGTCTTAAGAATATATGGAGTGAGAAGAAAGCTGCTTGAAGCAGTGAGAAGTTTTTATCAAAGATGCAGAGTATATGTATGAGTAGGAAGAGAGGAGAGTGAATGGTTCCCTCAACCCTGCTAAACCTAATAACCTTGCTTTTATTTACATTTACTCTCAACTTCCTCTTTTCATACACTTCCAAACTCATTTACCAAATTTTGCAGTTTCTCTTGAATCTGCCACCAGTGCTGTATCAGCAAATGAGTTGACTCACTTTCCAGGGCCGTTCATCCACTTTAGACTACATGACTACTCACACATCTCTCCAAGACTTATGCCTTTAGTTCCCTCACCACCCCATCCATAAACAAATTGAACAACCATGGTGACATCACACCCATGTACAGTATGTGTATTATAGTATTTTACATTTCTAGTAAGTGTATATTGTAGCGTTTTATGGATTCAGTATTCAGTTATGATATATAGATATTGAAACTTCCTAATCTACATTACTTACATTATTTGATTTATGTATTTTATGGTTATGTATTAATTTTCAGGAATGTAACTCTTAAATTAAGAGGCCCCTGTACAGGTCTAAAGTAAAACCAAGACTCTCGTAGAAGTTGGTTCTGGGGTAATTATGAAAAATTATAATAGATTTCTGTAATTTATGATGTTAGACTTGTATGTATTGTTTTTATATCTGAAAAGAGTGCCATGTCATTTCTGAATATAAGATCTATTATATTGCTCCATCAAGTTGACTTGTGGTTTTACTTGCACAAGGCTGAATGATTCATACAGATTAATTGGTATTTAGAGCTGGTCTCCTTCATCTGCTGATTCAATATTCTTTCCTTCTTAATTGTCTCTGCATTCATATTCTTATCTTGTTTTTGCCATTCAATGAAATAGCAGTTAAAGTCACCAGTCCATATTTTTTATAGGTTTTTCTAATCCCTTCAAAATTTCTTTGTCTTTTGTTGAATTTGTTATAGTCATTTTTTTTTTTTTGGTGGTCTGTATGAAAGATTTATTGTGTTTATTGCTGGAATGTTCACTCTGATTAGTTCACATTTAATATGACTCATTGTCATTTTCTGTGTTTCTTCAAGCCTATTACAGACATATAATGCCAAATGTCTTTGTTTGTATTTAGCTCTATCTGCTATGAATGTTTCAAACTTCTAAGTTTGCTTCATCTCTCTCACTTTTTTCATTAAACAAGTTTATGGTATTCAACTAGGAGTGTGATTTTATCCCTTGTGTATTTATTTATGTAATTCACTCTGAATCTACAGATTTCTCGCATTGGACTTTGTATGTTAAATGTATTATTTTCCAAAGGCTCCAAGTTTATTACTCCTCAACTTGTTTTTGGTTATTGCCCCCCCCCCCCCCCTCTCTCTCTCTCTCTCTCTCTCTCTCTCTCTCTCTCTCTCTCTCTCTCTCTCTCTCTCTCTGCAGACAAAAGGCCTCATCAAGGCTGGGCCTTAATTTAGATATAGAGAGAACTATGAAAGGGAAAAAGAAAAGAGAAGAAAAAGTATTTATAAATTTTGGAGGAAGTGGAAAACCTGTCTTTTTAAATGTGTCTAGTCTTAGTTATTGGGAAAGACATGAGGAGGTAGAGAGTTCCAAGGCTTTGACTTGCAGGAAAAAAGCAGTTATCAAAACATCTCACCCTTAAGCTACCGATGGCCACACAGTAATCATGTGATGCAGCAACCAGCTCTTGGGAGCAAAACCCAAAGAAAGGGAGTTTTTTTTTTAGTTGTCATATTAAAGTGGTATGTAAAATTGATGATATGGGTAGTTGGAGGAAAGGTGAAAGTAAATGCATCAAAAGTAAGGTTCTTGTTTTTGAAAGAGTTTGGATGTGTGACATTATTATACCAGTTTTAAAGAAGAAAAATGTAATTCCTCCAGTTAAACTATATTTATGGTGTTTTATCAAATGAAATGAAGCTTATGATTATTTTACCTGTGTATGTATGACATCTTAATGCTGAAATGGGAGTTCATGGTAATTAAGTGAAGAGGATGTCTCCTTCCTTATTTATGGTTATTGATAGGATTGATATTAATGAAAATAGACTATACATACAATAGACCAGAGTCTGAGAAAGATTCCTTTTTTTGTAATGAACATTTTATGCTCATGAACGAGTTTCAGTATGGATGGTGTTAGTTATGGTTGGCCTGTGCCTTAGGAAGTTTAGATATATTCTGATATAAAGGAATAGGAGTTATGTTGAATTGAGAATCCTTTTAAGGAACACACTTGGCATAAAATGTTTCCTTCTCTTGTTTTCAGGTATCGGCCTTGAAGCAAGGACTAATGCCTCTTTCACAAGAGTCTCTGCTTATTGGAGATGTTTCTTATCATGATTATCAGGGTATCTTTGTTAATCCTGAAGAGAAAGAGAAGCTTGCACGTGATCTTGGCCCCATCAATAAGGTAGAACTAGCACCTTTTTAAGTTGATATTATTGTTATAGAAATGGAATTGTTATAGAATGGAAAAAGATGAGAACAATGGAAGTAAGGGGAGTGGGGGAGGAATGGGATGTATTTAGGGAATCAGTGATGGATTTCGCAAAAGATGCTTGTGGCAGGAGAAGAGTGGGAGGTGGGTTGATTAGAAAGGGTAGTGAGTGGTGGGATGAAGAAGTAAGATTATTAGTGAAAGAGAAGAGAGAGGAATTTGGACGATTTTTGCAAGGAAAAAATGCAATTGAGTGGGAGATGTATAAAAGAAAGAGACAGGAGGTCAAGAGAAAGGTACAAGAGGTGAAAAAGAGGGCAAATGAGAGTTGGGGTGAGAGAGTATCATTAAATTTTAGGGAGAATAAAAAGATATCTGGGAGTGGATCTGGCAGCAGATGGAACCATGGAAGCGGAAGTGGATCATAGGGTGGGGGAGGGGGCGAAAATTCTGGGAGCCTTGAAGAATGTGTGGAAGTCGAGAACATTATCTCGGAAAGCAAAAATGAGTATGTTTGAAGGAATAGTGGTTCCAACAATGTTGTATGGTTGCGAGGCGTGGGCTATGGATAGAGTTGTGCGCAGGAGGATGGATGTGCTGGAAATAAGATGTTTGAGGACAATGTGTGGTGTGAGGTGGTTTGATCGAGTAAGTAACGTAAGGGTAAGAGAGATGTGTGGAAATAAAAAGAGTGTGGTTGAGAGAGCAGAAGAGGGTGTTTTGAAATGGTTTGGGCACATGGAGAGAATGAGGAAAGATTGACCAAGAGGATATATGTGTCGGAGGTTGAGGGAACGAGGAGAAGAGGGAGAACAAATTGGAGGTGGAAAGATGGAGTGAAAAAGATTTTGTGTGATCGGGGCCTGAACATGCAGGAGGGTGAAAGGAGGGCAAGGAATAGAGTGAATTGGAGCGATGTGGTATACCGGGGTTGACGTGCTGTCAGTGGATTAAATCGGGGCATGTGAAGCGTCTGGGGTAAACCATGGAAAGCTGTGTAGGTATGTATATTTTGCGTGTGTGGACGTATGTATATACATGTGTATGGGGGTGGGTTGGGCCATTTCTTTCGTCTGTTTCCTTGCGCTACCTCACAAACGCGGGAGACAGCGGAAAAAAAAAAAAAAAAAAAAAAAAAGATGTTCTGGAAGGAGGTAAATAAAGTGCGTAAGACAAGGGAGCAAATGGGAACTTCAGTGAAGGGCGCAAATGGGGAGGTGATAACAAGTAGTGGTGATGTGAGAAGGAGATGGAGTGAGTATTTTGAAGGTTTGTTGAATGTGTTTGATGATAGAGTGGCAGATATAGGGTGTTTTGGTCGAGGTGGTGTGCAAAGTGAGAGGGTTAGGGAAAATGATTTGGTAAACAGAGAAGAGGTAGTAAAAGCTTTGCGGAAGATGAAAGCCGGCAAGGCAGCAGGTTTGGATGGTATTGCAGTGGAATTTATTAAAAAAGGGGGTGACTGTATTATTGACTGGTTGGTAAGGTTATTTAATGTATGTATGACTCATGGTGAGGTGCCTGAGGATTGGCGGAATGCGTGCATAGTGCCATTGTACAAAGGCAAAGGGGATAAGAGTGAGTGCTCAAATTACAGAGGTATAAGTTTGTTGAGTATTCCTGGTAAATTATATGGGAGGGTATTGATTGAGAGGGTGAAGGCATGTACAGAGCATCAGATTGGGGGAGAGCAGTGTGGTTTCAGAAGTGATAGAGGATGTGTGGATCAGGTGTTTGCTTTGAAGAATGTATGTGAGAAATACTTAGAAAAGCAAATGGATTTGTATGTAGCATTTATGGATCTGGAGAAGGCATATGATAGAGTTGATAGAGATGCTCTGTGGAAGGTATTAAGAATATATGGTGTGGGAGGAAAGTTGTTAGAAGCAGTGAAAAGTTTTTATCGAGGATGTAAGGCATGTGTACGTGTAGGAAGAGAGGAAAGTGCTTGGTTCTCAGTGAATGTAGGTTTGCGGCAGGGGTGTGTGATGTCTCCATGGTTGTTTAATTTGTTTATGGATGGGGTTGTTAGGGAGGTGAATGCAAGAGTTTTGGAAAGAGGGGCAAGTATGAAGTCTGTTGGGGATGAGAGAGCTTGGGAAGTGAGTCAGTTGTTGTTCGCTGATGATACAGCGCTGGTGGCTGATTCATGTGAGAAACTGCAGAAGCTGGTGACTGAGTTTGGTAAAGTGTGTGAAAGAAGAAAGTTAAGAGTAAATGTGAATAAGAGCAAGGTAATTAGGTACAGTAGGGTTGAGGGTCAAGTCAATTGGGAGGTAAGTTTGAATGGAGAAAAACTGGTGGAAGTAAAGTGTTTTAGATATCTGGGAGTAGATCTGGCAGCGAATGGAACCATGGAAGCGGAAGTGGATCATAGGGTGGGGGAGGGGGCGAAAATCCTGGGAGCCTTGAAGAATGTGTGGAAGTCGAGAACATTATCTCGGAAAGCAAAAATGGGTATGTTTGAAGGAATAGTGGGTCCAACAATGTTGTATGGTTGCGAGGCATGGGCTATGGATAGAGTTGTGCGCAGGAGGATGGATGTGCTGGAAATGAGATGTTTGAGGACAATGTGTGGTGTGAGGTTGTTTGATCGAGTAAGTAACGTAAGGGTAAGAGAGATGTGTGGAAATAAAAAGAGCGTGGTTGAGAGAGCAGAAGAGGATGTTTTGAAATGGTTTGGGCACATGGAGAGAATGAGTGAGGAAAGATTGACCAAGAGGATATATGTGTCGGAGGTGGAGGGAACAAGGAGAAGTGGGAGACCAAATTGGAGGTGGAAAGATGGAGTGAAAAAGATTTTGTGTGATCGGGGCCTGAACATGCAGGAGGGTGAAAGGAGGGCAAGGAATAGAGTGAATTGGATCGATGTGGTATACCGGGGTTGACGTGCTGTCGGTGGATTGAATCAGGGCATGTGAAGCGTCTGGGGTAAACCATGGAAAGCTGTGTAGGTATGTATATTTGCGTGTGTGGACGTATGTATATACATGTATATGGGGGTGGGTTGAGCCATTTCTTTCGTCTGTTTCCTTGCACTACCTCGCAAACGCGGGAGACCGGTAAAAAAAGAAAAAAAAAATGTATACTAGAACTTTGATTAAAAAAGGAATGTTTTTTAATGAGTGAGGAGAGGCTAATTTAGACTGTATGTGGAGGAATACTGGGGTCGACGTGCTGTCAATGGATTGAACCAGGGCATTTGAAGCGTCTGGGGTAAACCATAGAAAGTTTTGTGGGGCCTGGGTGTGGAAAGGGAGCTGTGGTTTCGGTACATTATACATGACAGCTAGAGACTGAGTGTGAACGAATGTAGCCTTTGTTGTCTTTTCCTAGCGCTACCCCGTGTAGGGGAGGGGATGTCATATCATGTGTGGCGGGGTGGCAGCGGGAATGAATAAAGGCAGCAAGTATAAATTATGTACGTTTCTATATGGAAATGTCTGTGTATGTGTATATATATGTATACGTTGGAAATGTATAGGTATGTATACGTGCGTGTGTGGACGTGTATGATTATGCATGTGTATGTGGGTGGGTTGGGCCATTTTTTCGTCTGTTTCCTTGCAATCCCTCACTAACGCTGGAGACAGCGACAAAGTATGATATATGAATAGAGAAAATAAAATGTGTAGGAAATGAAAGGAACAAGGAGAAAGGGAAAATGAGGACAAGGTGGAAGGACTGCATGAAAAAGCTTTGAATTAGTGGGGCCTCAGTGTGCAGGATGGTGTGAGGCATGCATGGGGTAGAGCAAATTGGACTGATGTGGTATACAAGGGTTGATGTGGTGTCATTGGGCTAATCCAGGGTATATGAAGGAAACCAAGAAAAGGTCTGTGGGGCCAGGTTGTGGATAGGGGCCTGTAGTTTCATTGTATTATACATGACAGCTTGAGAGAGGATGAGTGAATGAGGCTATTTCTTTGTCTTTTCCTAGAACTGCCTTGCAAACAGGGAAATGGCAAACACATATGAAAAGAGATAAATATATATTTTTCAGAACTAGGTTAATAGTGTGAGAACAACAAGAAAACAAGTGGAAAAAATTGGTGGAGCATGCAATTGGGGTTGTGGGAATGGGTAGAAATGAGGCAAAGAGTTGTAGTGAGGATTTTGATGGATTTTTTAATGTGTTCAGTGATAAGGTAGTAGTTGTTGGATGATGTGGAGATATATGAAGTGAGAGAGTCATGGAAAGTTTTCTGGTAAAAGTTGGAAGACAATGGTGAAAGTCTTGCTGAAGATGAAGTATAAACAAGTGACAGGTAAATTATATTGAGCTTTATTTTTTTGAAGGAAGGGTGTAATTGTGTTGCTGATTGTTCAGATAGAATTTTTTTTTTTTTTTTGTATTTATTGGTCGTAGTGAGGTGCCTGTTGATTGCCGGAATGCCTGTATAGTGTCTTTATATAGGCATTGGGGACGAAAGTGTGTTCAAATTACAGGTGAAAGTTTGTTGAATGTATTGGTAAATTGTGTGGGAGAGTAATGGTTAAAAGGGGAGGCATGCTCAGAACTTCAGATTGGAGAGGAATGATATGGCTTCAGGAGAGAATGTATGGATTGGATGTTTGGTTTAGAGAATGTGTACGAGAGGTACATAGAGAAATGGAAGGACTAATGTGTAGCTCTTATGAATCTGGAGAGAGCATATGATCAGGTTGATAGTGATGCTCTGTGTGGTGTTAAGAATGTATGGTGTAGGAGGAATGTTCCTAAAAGCTGTGAAGACTTTTTATAGAGTAAGATGTATGTGTCTGTTCAAGTAGGAAGAGAGGAGAGTTAGAGGAACAAAATGAAAGTGGGTTTGTGGCAGTGGTGCATGACGTCACCATGGCTGTTTAATTTGTTTCTAGATTGGAATGTTAAGGGAGATGAATGCAAGGGTCTTGCAGAGAGGGGCAGGTATGCTTTCTCTAGGGGCAAGGGACTTGAGAGGTGAGTCACTTGTTTGTTAATGACACTACTAGTGGCAGAATTAAGTGAAAAACTGCAGAAATTGGTTTCTGAGTTTGGGAGAGTGTGTGAAAGAGAAAGTTGAGAGCAAATGTGAATAAGAGCAAAGTTATTAGGTTTAGCATTTATGAGAGGTAAGTTAATTGGGTTGCTAGTTTGCATGTAGAAGGCTTAAGAGGGAGAGTATTGTTTTAGGTAGCTGGAAGCAGACATGGTAATTAATGGAAGCATGGAAGGTGAAGTGAGTCATAGGGTGGATGAGGGAGCATTGAGGATTGTGAGGAGAGAAAGGTCATTATTGAGTATGTTTAAAGGTATGTTTGTACTGGTGATGATGTGTTGTTATGAGGCATGGGGCTTAGGCAAAAATGTAAAGACGATGGAAATGTTGGAAATGAAATGTCTAAGGACAGTATGTGGTGTGCAGACAGTTGATTGAGTAAGAAATGATGAGGTAAGAGATTTTTTGTTTTTTTTGTTTTTTTATACTTTGTCACTGTCTCCCGCGTTTGCGAGGTAGCGCAAGGAAACAGACGAAAGAAATGGCCCAACCCCCCCCCCATACACATGTATATACATACGTCCACACACGCAAATATACATACCTACACAGCTTTCCATGGTTTACCCCAGACGCTTCACATGCCTTGATTCAATCCACTGACAGCACGTCAGCCCCGGTATACCACATCGCTCCAATTCACTCTGTTCCTTGCCCTCCTTTCACCCTCCTGCATGTTCAGGCCCCGATCACACAAAATCTTTTTCACTCCATCTTTCCACCTCCAATTTGGTCTCCCTCTTCTCCTTGCTCCCTCCACCTCCGACACATATATCCTCTTTGTCAATCTTTCCTCACTCATTCTCTCCATGTGCCCAAACCACTTCAAAACACCCTCTTCTGCTCTCTCAACCACGCTCTTTTTATTTCCACACATCTCTCTTACCCTTACGTTACTCACTCGATCAAACCACCTCACACCACACATTGTCCTCAAACATCTCATTTCCAGCACATCCATCCTCCTGCGCACAACTCTATCCATAGCCCACGCCTCGCAACCATACAACATTGTTGGAACCACTATTCCTTCAAACATACCCATTTTTGCTTTCCGAGATAATGTTCTCGACTTCCACACATTCTTCAAGGCCCCCAGAATTTTCGCCCCCTCCCCCACCCTATGATCCACTTCCGCTTCCATGGTTCCATCCGCTGCCAGATCCACTCCCAGATATCTAAAACACTTCACTTCCTCCAGTTTTTCTCCATTCAAACTCACCTCCCAATTGACTTGACCCTCAACCCTACTGTACCCAATAACCTTGGTCTTATAAGGTAAGAGATAGGTGTGGTAATAAGAAGAGTATGGTTGAGAAAGCTGAAGAGGATATGCTGCAATGGTTTGAAGATATAGAGAGAATGAGTAAGGTGAGGTTGACAGAGAGGATATATTAGTCAGAAGTGCAGGGGACATGGAGAAGGGGAGAACAAATTGAAGATAGAAGGATAGGAAGAAAAAAGTGTCGATTGCTCAAGGTCTGAACATGTACGAGGATAAAAGGTTTCCACAAGAAAGAGCGAGTTGGAGTGATGTAGTATACAAGGGTGATATGCTGTCATTGATGTGAATCAAGGCTTTTGAAGGAGTTGAGGGAAACCATGGAGAGGTCTGTGAGGCTTGGTTGTGGATAGAGGGCTGTAGTTTCAGTGTAGTACACTTGACAGCACAGAGAATGGATGCAAGCAAATGAAGCCATTTCTTTGTCTGTTTCTGGCTCGACCTGATTAATGCAGGAAATGGCAGACAGTTATGAAAAAAGAAAAACAATTATATCTTTATTATCCAAGAATGTAGGGAAAAAGAGCAAACTACCCATTTATCTTCTGTGTGCTGTGGAAAGTGACTTAAGAGGAATGGGAGTTGGATGGCTGGAAATCTTCTCTCTTGCTTTATTACTTTCCAAAAGAAAAATAGAGAAAGGAGCCAAGCAAAGCTTTATCCTCAAAGGCTCAGCCATCTGTTCCTCATACTTCCTTGTTATGATGGGATAATGGCAAACAGGTAGTATAGAAAAGTTTTGTGTATTTGTATTTATTTATACTTTTCATGTCTTCCTTGCCAGGTTATGTTGCTTCGTAACCATGGTGTTTTGTGCTGTGGTGAAAGCATTGAGGAAGCCTGGTATAATACCTATCACACAATCCTCGCCTGTGAGACACAGGTAAGTTGTTCAGTGGTGAATGTACAGTGCTGTAGTTCATGTACAGACTACATTTTTATTTTTTCATTTGAAGGAATGTATCTCTTTTCTGTTTTCTTTTGTATTGAATGTGGTTTTGTGTATACATTAGAAAATTTTTCATATGTAAGCATTACTTCGTATTTAGCTCTTTATTCATGTAATTGGGCCGTAGAACCATATCTTTAATTGTGTCTGTTAAGAAAACATAAATCTTCATATTATAAGTAACACCTAAATGCTTATCATGTTACCTAAAGGCCAATGTGAGTAATTACATTAATAAATGTTGGATATTTTTGTTGCTGCAGCTCAGATCTTTGTGAGTTCCATATATAAACATTCCTATCAATATCTCTGATGTTTGTTCCTCTGGGAGCTTCCTATAGCAGGTGGCCACAATAAAAGCCTCTGTAACTGAAGAGTTCCATTGCTGCTTTTCAGCCCTCATTGCATCACCCTTAACAAACCAATGACAGAGTGCAACTCAATTGTAGTGTTTCCATTGGCTTCTACCTAATGTTCCTAAAGACTATGTGTTTACCTAATGTTCCTGCCTATTGTTCCAACCTACTGCTACCTAATTTTTCTACCTACTACAAATATGTAATGTTCTTGCATACGACTTTTACCTAATGTTTTTATGTAATGTTCCTTCATACTACTTTTACCTAATGTTCCTACCTATTACTTTTGTCTATTGCTCCTACTATTTTGCCAAAAGGTAGGGCTAGGGCATAGTGCTCACCTACTACTACCTAATTTTCCTACCTACTACTAATATGTAATGTTCTTGCATACTACTTTTACCTAATGTTTTTATGTAATGTTCCTTCATACTACTTTTACCTAATGTTCCTACCTATTACTTTTTTCTATTGCTCCTACTATTTTGCCAAAAGGTAGGGCTAGGGCATAGTACTCACCTACTACTACCTAATTTTCCTACCTACTACTAATATGTAATGTTCTTGCATACTACTTTTACCTAATGTTTTTATGTAATGTTCCTTCATACTATTTTTACCTAATTTTTTTTTTTTTTTTTTTTTTTTTTTTTATACTTTGTCGCTGTCTCCCGCGTTTGCGAGGTAGCGCAAGGAAACAGACGAAAGAAATGCCCCCCCCCCATACACATGTATATACATACGTCCACACACGCAAATATACATACCTACACAGCTTTCCATGGTTTACCCCAGACGCTTCACATGCCTTGATTCAATCCACTGACAGCACGTCAACCCCGGTATACCACATCGCTCCAATTCACTCTATTCCTTGCCCTCCTTTCACCCTCCTGCATGTTCAGGCCCCGATCACACAAAATCTTTTTCACTCCATCTTTCCACCTCCAATTTGGTCTCCCTCTTCTCCTTGCTCCCTCCACCTCCGTCTCATATATCCTCTTGGTCAATCTTTCCTCACTCATTCTCTCCATGTGCCCAGACCACTTCAAAACACCCTCTTCTGCTCTCTCAACCACGCTCTTTTTATTTCCACACATCTCTCTTACCCTTACGTTACTCACTCGATCAAACCACCTCACACTACACATTGTCCTCAAACATCTCATTTCCAGCACATCCATCCTCCTGTGCACAGCTCTATCCATAGCCCACGCCTCGCAACCATACAACATTGTTGGAACCACTATTCCTTCAAACATACCCATTTTTGCTTTCCGAGATAATGTTCTCGACTTCCACACATTCTTCAAGGCCCCCAGAATTTTCGCCCCCTCCCCCACCCTATGATCCACTTCCACTTCCATGGTTCCATCCGCTGCCAGATCCACTCCCAGATATCTAAAACACTTCACTTCCTCCAGTTTTTCTCCATTCAAACTCACCTCCCAATTGACTTGACCCTCAACCCTACTGTACCTAATAACCTTGCTCTTATTCACATTTACTCTTAACTTTCTTCTTCCACACACTTTACCAAACTCAGTCACCAGCTTCTGCAGTTTCTCACATGAATCAGCCACCAGCGCTGTATCATCAGCGAACAACAACTGACTCACTTCCCAAGCTCTCTCATCCCCAACAGACTTCATACTTGCCCCTCTTTCCAAAACTCTTGCATTTACCTCCCTAACAACCCCATCCATAAACAGATTAAACAACCATGGAGACATCACACACCCCTGCCGCAAACCTACATTCACTGAGAACCAATCACTTTCCTCTCTTCCTACACGTACACATGCCTTACATCCTCGATAAAACCTTTTCACTGCTTCTAACAACTTTCCTCCCACACCATATATTCTTAATACCTTCCACAGAGCATCTCTATCAACTCTATCATATGCCTTCTCCAGATCCATAAATGCTACATACAAATCCATTTGCTTTTCTAAGTATTTCTCACATACATTCTTCAAAGCAAACACCTGATCCACACATCCTCTACCACTTCTGAAACCACACTGCTCTTCCTACCTATTACTTTTGTCTATTGCTCCTACTATTTTGCCAAAAGGTAGGGCTAGGGCATAGTGCTCACCTCAGGAAATCTAGTTATGTGGAGTGAGTTGTGTGAGTTAAGTGTTGTCAAGTTTTGTGTGTGACAAGGAGAGATTTTATGTTTGTGGAGAGAATGGAAGCGGTCCACATGTGGGTAAGACAGAGAGAAAAGACAGCTAACTGGGTTAGAGGAGTGCAACTTATCAACCACTGAAGTGCAGGTCCACTATGGAGCTGTCGTGAACCCTTCCAATACCCATGCTAGTCGTACTGGTAATATACTTCCCTGGTCGGTGGCTGCTTGCCAACTTCTACCCATGTACAAACATTCTGTTTACTGCCAACTTAGTGATAGAGGCATGTAAGCTGGATTTTAGATATGGTTGTGAACTTGTAAGTAATTGGTAACAAAGATTTATTTTTTCTCTGCATAATGATAAACTGCTTAAGGACCTGTATTATGAAACATATCATGGACCCTATGAAATGGGAAGTCAGAGTTACATGACTAATTGGTCATCTCCTTAGCCAGTGGTTATTGACGAACCATGAATCGTGCTCAACTACCTTCAGTGTACCAGGTACAGCTCATTACGTTGGAGGCTTCAGTCATGATAACCTCAGGTTATTGATGTTCATGATGACTTAGCACTAGTGACAGATTCACATGAGAAACTGCAAAAGTTGGTGTCTCAGTTTAGGAAAGTTTGAGAAAAGAGAAAGTCAAAGTAAATGAGAACAAAATCAAAGTTATTAGGTTTTGCAGTGTAAAGAGAAAGGGTTTTGAATTTGAATGAAATAAACCTAGGGGAAGTGAAGTGTTTTAGATACCTAGGAGTGGACATGGCAGTAAGTGGAACTGTGGGAACTGAGGTGAGTCTTAGGATGGGTGAGGGGGATGAAAGTTCTAGGAGCATTGAGGAACGTGTGGAAAGAGAAGTCATCCGCCAGGAAGGGTGAAAATTAATATGTTTAAGGATATAGTATTCTTCATGGTGTTGTATGGGTGCAGAGCATGGACTGTAGATGAGAAAGAATGGAAGATGATGATTGTGTTGGAAATGAAATGTTTGATGACAGTGATTTTGTAAGAAATGATAGGATAAGAGTGAGAGATAGTAACAAGAAGAGTATGGTTGGGAGAGCTAAAGAGAGTGTGCTGAAATGGTTTGGAAGGAGAGAATGAATGAGGAGAGGTCTATGGCAGGTGTGTGTGATGTCCCCATTGTTTGATTTGCTTATGGATGGGGTGGTTAGGGAGGGGCATGCAAGAGTTATGGAAAGAGGGGTGAGTATGCAGTCTGTTGGGGATGAGAGGGCCTGGAAAGCGAGTCTGTTGTTGTTCTCTGATGATACTGCACAGCAGGCTGATTTGAGTAAGAAACTGCAGATGTTAGTGACTGAGTTTGGAAAAGCGTGCAAGGAGAAAGTTGAGAGTAAATGTGAATAAGAGCAAGGTTATTAGGTCAGCAGGATTGAGGGACAACTTAGTTGGAATGTGAGTTTGAATGGAGAAAAATTGGAGGAAGTGAAGTGTTTTAGATATGTGGGAGTGGACTTAACAGTGAATGGAATCATGTAAATGTAAGTGAGCCATAGGGTAGGGAGGGGGCGAAGTTTCTGGGAGTGATAAAGAATGTGTGGAAAGAGAACATTTTCAAGGAGTGCAAAAATGGGTATTTTTGAAGGAATAGTAGTTCCAACAATATTATATCGTTGCAAGGCATGGGCTATAGATAGGGTTGTATGGAGGAAGGTGAATGTGTTGGAAGTGAAACGTTTGAGGACAATATTTGGTGTGAGGTGGTTTGATTAAGTAAGTAATGAAAGGGTAAGAGAGATGTGTGGTTATAAAAAGTGTGTGGTTTAGAGAGCAGAGGTAGGTGTAATGAAATGGTTTGGATGTATAGAGAGAATGGGTGAGGAAAGGTTGACAAAGGGGATATATGTGTCTGAGGTGGAGGAAACAAAGGGAAGCAGGAGACCAAATTGGAGGTAGAAGGGTGAAGTGAAAAAGATTTTGAGTGATCAGAGCCTGAACATGCAGGGGGTGAGAGGCATGCAAGGAATAGAGTGAATTGGAATGCTGTGGATTATTGGGGTCAACATGATATTAATGAACTGAACCAGGGCATGTGAAACGTTTGGGATATACAATGGAAAGCATCACCACCCCTTGCATCAACAAGGTATTGCTTGGAAAACAGACAAAAAAAGACCACGTTCACTCACGCTCAGTCTCTAGCTGTCATGTGTAATGCACAGAAACCAAAGCTCCCTATCCACATCCAGGCCCCACAGACTTTTCCATGGTGTACCAGAAGTGGAGGGGACAGGGAGAAAGGGGTTACTGAATTGGAGATGAAATAACCCAAAAAATATTACAATGCATATTGATTATCGTTTGAGGTACAGTATTTAGCTGGGAACCGATGAAAATCGCTGGGAATTAATCAAAATCCAAAGAGTGTAAGAAGGTCATAAGACAGAGTAAATGAGAGGGGAAAAAAAGGAATATCCTTGAAAGTAAAGAATAATTCTAAGGAATTATTCAAACACACAAGACAGAGGAAGATAAAAGAACATGACACATTAACTACTGACGACAAGGAAATGGCTGCCATTCTTAATTATTCCTTTAACTCTTTATTTACAATTGAAGAAACATTTTGAATACTGCCACCAATGAAAATGTTTCAAGGATCTGATGAAGAAGAGTTGAAGGTTAGAGAAATAAAGAGCTCAGAAGTACTTAGGTACCTGAATCAATTAAGTTCTAACAACTCTAATGGCCCAGGTAACGTAGCTCCAAGATTTTTAAAAGAGGTCTGGAGACAGATGATATACCCCACACCAAAATTTTCTACCAAATCTCTACTGATTGGTCGGGTGCCAACTAACTGGAAGCTAGCAAATGTTACTCTTACATATAAAAAAGGAGACAGAAAGTGTGCCTTGAACTGCTGCCCAATTAGCCTTCCATCAATATTAGGTAAAATGATGGAAAAATATTATTATTTTATTTATTATTTTGTTTTGTCGCTGTCTCCCATGTTAGCGAGGTAGTGCAAGGAAACAGACGAAAGAATGGCCCAACCCACCCACATACACATGTATATACATACACATCCACACACGTAAATATACATACCTGTACATCTCAACGTACACATACATATATACACACACAGACATATACATATATACACATGTACACAATTAATTCTTTCTGCCTTCATTCATTCCCATCGCCACCTCGCCACACATGAAATAACAACCCCCTCCCCCCTCATGTGTGTGAGGTAGCGCTAGGAAAAGACAACAAAGGCCCCATTCGTTCACACTCAGTCTCTAGCTGTCATGTAATAATGCACCGAAACCACAGCTCCCTTTCCACATCCAGGCCCCTCAGAACTTTCCATGGTTTACCCCAGACGCTTCACATGCCCTGGTTCAATCCATTGACAGCACATCGACCCTGGTATACCACATCGTTCCAACTCACTCTATTCCTTGCACACCTTTCACCCTCCTGCATGTTCAGGCCCCAATCACTCAAAATCTTTTTCACTCCATCTTTCCACCTCCAATTTGGTTTCCCACTTCTCCTCGTTCCCTCCACCTCTGACACATGTATTCTCTTTGTCAATCTTTCCTCACTCATTCTCTCCATGTGACCAAACCATTTCAAAACACCCTCTTCTGCTCTCTTAACCACACTCTTTTTATTACCACACATCTCTCTTACCCTATTACTACTTACTCGATCAAACCACCTCACACCACATATTGTCCTCAAACATCTCATTTCCAGCACATCCACCCTCCTCCGGACAACTCTATCCATAGCCCACGCCTCGCAACCGTACAACATTGTTGGAACCACTATTCCTTCAATCATACCCATTTTTGCTTTCCGAGATAATGTTCTCGACTTCCACACATTCTTCAAGGCTCCCAGAATTTTCGCCTTCTCCCCCACCCTATGATTCACTTCTGCTTCCATGGTTCCATCCGCTGCCAAATCCACTCCTAGATATCTAAAACACTTCATGAGATATAATTTTCACGTTTCTAGATCACAAAATTTGTTGGAATTTTTTAATGTTATTTATCAGAGTGAATGTTGGGGTGAAGAGGGTGGTGAGAGTAAGTGAGCTTGGGAAGGAGACTTGTGTGAGGAAGTACCAGGAGAGACTGAGTACAGAATGGTAAAAGGTTAGAACAATGGAAGTAAGGGGAGTGGGGGAGGAATGGGATGTATTTAGGGAATCAGTGATGGAGTGCGCAAAAGATGCTTGTGGCATGAGAAGCGTGGGAGGTGGGTTGATTACAAAGGGTAGTGAGTAGTGGGATGAAGAAGTAAGATTATTAGTGAAAGAGAAGAGAGAGGCATTTGGACGATTTTTGCAGGGAAAAAATGCAATTGAGTGGGAGATGTATAAAAGAAAGAGACAGGAGGTCAAGAGAAAGGTGAAAGAGGTGAAAAAATGGCAAATGAGAGTTGGGGTGAGAGAGTATCATTAAATTTTAGTGAGAATAAAAAGATGTTCTGGAAGGAGGTAAATAAAGTGCGTAAGACAAGGGAGCAAATGGGAACTTCAGTGAAGGGCACTAATGGGGAGGTGATAACAAGTAGTGGTGATGTGAGAAAGAGATGGAGTGAGTATTTTGAAGGTTTGTTGAATGTGTTTGATGATAGAGTGGCAGATATAGGGTGTCTTGGTCGAGGTGGTGTGCAAAGTGAGAGGGTTAGGGAAAATGATTTGGTAAACAGAGAAGAGGTAGTAAAAGCTTTGTGGAAGATGAAAGCCGGCAAGGCAGCAGGTTTGGATGGTATTGCAGTGGAATTTATTAAAAAAAGGGGGTGACTGTATTATTGACTGGTTGGTAAGGTTATTTAATGTATGTATGACTCATGGTGAGGTGCCTGAGGATTGGCGGAATGCGTGCATAGTGCCATTGTACAAAGGCAAAGGGGATAAGAGTGAGTGCTCAAATTACAGAGGTATAAGTTTGTTGAGTATTGCTGGTAAATTATATGGGAGGGTATTGATTGAGAGGGTGAAGGCATGTACAGAGCATCAGATTGGGGAAGAGCAGTGTGGTTTCAGAAGTGGTAGAGGATGTGTGGATCAGGTGTTTGCTTTGAAGAATGTATGTGAGAAATACTTAGAAAAGCAAATGGATTTGTATGTAGCATTTATGGATCTGGAGAAGGCATACGATAGAGTTGATAGAGATGCTCTGTGGAAGGTATTAAGAATATATGGTGTGGGTGGCAAGTTGTTAGAAGCAGTGAAAAGTTTTTATCGAGGATGTAAGGCATGTGTACGTGTAGGAAGAGAGGAAAGTGATTGGTTCTCAGTGAATGTAGGTTTGCAGCAGGGGTGTGCGATGTCTCCATGGTTGTTTGATTTGTTTATTGATGGGGTTGTTAGGGAGGTAAATGCAAGAGTTTTGGAAAGAGGGGCAAGAATGAAGTCTGTTGTGGATGAGAGAGCTTGGGAAGTGAGTCAGTTGTTGTTCGCTGATGATACAGCGCTGGTGGCTGATTCATGTGAGAAACTGCAGAAGCTGGTGACTGAGTTTGGTAAAGTGTGTGAAAGAAGAAAGTTAAGAGTAAATGTGAATAAGAGCAAGGTTATTAGGTACAGTAGGGTTGAGGGTCAAGTCAGTTGGGAGGTAAGTTTGAATGGAGAAAAACTGGAGGAAGTGAAGTGTTTTAGATATCTGGGAGTGGATCTGGCAGCGGATGGAACCATGGAAGCGGAAGTGAATCATAGGGTGGGGGAGGGGGCAAAAATCCTGGGAGCCTTGAAGAATGTGTGGAAGTTGAGAACATTATCTCGGAAAGCAAAAATGGGTATGTTTGAAGGAATAGTGGTTCCAACAATGTTGTATGGTTGCGAGGCATGGGCTATGGATAGAGTTGTGCGGAGGAGGGTGGATGTGCTGGAAATGAGATGTTTGAGGACAGTGTGTGGTGTGAGGTGGTTTGATCGAGTAAGTAACATAAGGGTAAGAGAGATGTGTGGAAATAAAAAGAGCGTGGTTGAGGGAGCAGAAGAGGGTGTTTTGAAATGGTTTGGGCACATGGAGAGAATGAGTGAGGAAAGATTGACCAAGAGGATATATGTGTCGAAGGTGAAGGGAACGAGGAGAAGTGGGAGACCAAATTGGAGGTGGAAAGATGGGGTGAAAAAGATTTTGAGTGATCGGGGCCTGAACATGCAGGAGGGTGAAAGGTGGGCAAGGAATTGAGTGAATTGGATCGATGTGGTATGCCGGGGTTGATGTGCTGTCAGTGGATTGAATCAGGGCATGTGAAGCGTCTGGGGTAAACCACGGAAAGCTGTGTGGGGCCTGGATGTGGAAAGGGAGCTGTGGTTTCGGGCATTATTGCATGACAGCTAGAGACTGAGTGTGAACGAATGAGGCCTTTGTTGTCTTTTCCTAGCGATACCCCGCACACATGAGGGGGGAGGGGGATGGTATTCCATGTGTGGCGAGGTGGCGATGGGAATGAATAAAGGCAGACAGTGTGAATTGTGTGCATGGGTATATATGTATGTGTCTGTGTGTGTATATATATGTGTACATTGAGATGTATAGGTATGTATATTTGCGTGTGTGGACGTGTATGTATATACATGTGTATGGGGGTGGGTTTGGCCATTTCTTTCGTCTGTTTCCTTGCGCTACCTCGCAAACGTGGGAGACAGCGACAAAGCAAAATAAATAGATAAATAAAAATAATCAGAATTGGGACGTAAATGTACTGTCTGATTTAGTATGTCCAGATTTCCAGAAGGCTTTTTATAAAGTACCTCACAAGAGACTTTTACTTAAACTTAAAGCACATGGAATCGGTGAAGAACTCAACTCTGTATATTGATCAGAGACTGGCTTACTGGAAGAAAGCAGCGTGTAGTATTAAAAGGCGAAGCCTTAGATTGGCTAGATATAACAAGTGGTATGCCACAGGGTTTGATCCTAGGCCCAATTCTTTTCATATATACATTAATGACCTAGAACTTGGACTCATATGTAAGATATCCAAATTTACTGATGATACTATACTAGGAGGTAGAGTTGTAAAAGGCGGGACTGCGAAATGATTCAAAGAGTTCTTAACTTAATAGCAGAGTGGTCAGACAGATGGCAAATGAAGTTTAATGTAGACAAGTATAAAGTTATACACTTAGGAGACAAGAATATATGTTCCAAAGCAAACTATTTGGAAACTCTCTAATAAAAGTTAATGAAGAAATGGACCTTGGAGTTGTCATTAACAATTATCTGAAGTACACTAAACAGTGTCAAGCAGCAAGTAAAAAAGGCATACCAAATGTTAGGTTTCATAGCCAGGAATATAGATTACAAGACACCAGAAACAATTCTCATGTTATAATTCTCTAGTAAGACCACACCTTGAATCTGCAGTCCAGTTTTGTTCCTCAAACTATAAGAAAAATTAGAGGTACAAAATTGACACCATCCCTTAGAAGTCTGGCGCATGAAGAGAGGCTAAAGCAAATGGATCTCTTCTCCCTTAAAGACGTAGACTTTGTGGTGACTTAATCCGTGTTCAAAATTCTGAACAAGTTCAATAATGTAAATCATGAATATCTTTTTTGAAATACAAGAAAATACGGTTAGCAGGACAAATAGAATAAAACTTAAAGCTAAAAGATGTAGTACGGTCATGGGAAAAAGCTTCTTTCCCTATAGTTGTGTTGAGCAGGGGAATAAGTTACCGTCAGATGTGAATGCTAAGACTATAAATACCTTAAAAAGTCGTTTAGACAAATATTTTATAGATTCAGGTATACTCTTAAGAAAAACATCAGAAATAAACTTATAAATGACAGAGGTAACAGGTACACTAGAAGGCTAATGTGCAGCAGTGGGGAGTCAGTGATAGCTAAAAAAAAGACTGCTGAGAGATATTACATTTTCTTGTCAAGTTAAACTTTTCTACCAGGCAACCTAGTCGTGGGCCAGTCAGGATTCCTGTTGTCTGTCTTCCTCATTGAGACTCATGAAATGAGACTTACATAGAGTTTCTGTGGATGTGGTAGATGGAGGCTCTGGTGATATCAACTCCACGCTGACCTGCATCAAAACTCAACAAACTGCTTAACTTTACTTCCAAACTGATGCTTTTCATGCTCCTTCTCCTCCTAAAAGCTTGATATTCAGTGGGAGTTTTCTCCTCCTGGAATGTTATTGGAACAGGAGGTTATGATGCAATAATTCAACATAAAGAATTGGGGTTGTATGTCCACCATAAATCAAAATGTTGAACTGTCTTCCAGGGGATACAACCATGTTCTAGTGACTAATCACTTATCAGAGTGAACGTGTGCTTTTGCTGTGAACTTTGCTCTTTCATTTGATTATATTAATTATATGATTCTTTTCTTCTCGGACAATA
The DNA here is from genome assembly GCF_036320965.1 of Panulirus ornatus. Classification (NCBI taxonomy): domain Eukaryota; kingdom Metazoa; phylum Arthropoda; class Malacostraca; order Decapoda; family Palinuridae; genus Panulirus; species Panulirus ornatus. The sequence goes on from NC_092235.1 coordinate 69,043,481, forward strand.
TGCACTCATAGTACTAGCACTACTACTTTCCAACGAATGATTGTTCTGGCAAGTGATCACTTGTTGGAGTGAACATTCAATATTGCCATTTTTTTTCCATCTTTGTCTACATTATTTGTTTTATTTTTTCATGAGCACCTTATTAGTGGATCATCTGTTCATTGATAACCTGATAGTAGGGACCAGATGTAGATAGATCAGAGTGTAATATGACAGGTACTGTCCAGTCACTTTGGCTTTCATTTAAGAGGTCCTTATTGGTTGGTTGTTTAGGTAGTAATGATCCTTTTACTTGGTTATGATATCCTATTTTTTTCTTTCTGGACTGACTTTAGTACTATAGGTTTTAAGGTAAAGGTTTCATTGTTGCTTGTACCAAAGCGTTGGTATAAGTGATCAGTTCCAAAAACTTTTCAAGGAAGATGACATTCCAGATAGTTGGATCAAGTTGGATCATAATAGTTGACCTTTGTCCAAATTAGATGATGTGAAATTTTTCTTTTTTCAGATGCGTATGGCTCCACTTGGGTTGGACAACTTAATAGTAGTAACTGATGAAGCTCGCCATTATGCCTTTGAAGTCTCTCGACGAGGAGGTGGAGGTGTTGATAGTAAACAGGTATGTTAATTGTCATTTCATGCAGAATGGAGAATTTTTGCTTTTAAAGTAATTATATCATGTGGTCCAGAAATATATTGCTTTAGCTATCCCTGAAACATGTGTTCTGAACTATAATTCTTGCAATCTATGGGAAGAGACTTCAGTTTAACTGAAACAACTGTTTCAGCTGTAAATAAGCTAATACTAAAGAACCTTATACTACAGTGAGTGTGTATAGTCTTAGAATTATCTTGAATACCAAAACTAGGGGTACAAAAGTTTTTGATTAGCGGTTATAAATTGATGCTTGTGAAACTTAATGACTGAAAGAAGGAACAGAGAAGAGGGCCAAGTGAGGATATTCTTTCAAAGGCTCAGTCCTTTGTTTGTAAGAGGACCTTCCTAATGCGGGAAATGGCGAATATGTATGAAAAAACTGAAAGTCCAAATATCCGTCCAGCCAACCTTGATATAAATTGTGAGATAATTATGATAGAACTGCTGACAAATTTAAAATTGTGTGAACTGAATATAACAGAAATTATAGAATGAAGAGAGTATGAATATTGTATTTAATTTATTCAAGAAAGAAGGAAGAGGAAAAACTCCTAACTTTGGTGAAGACTGTTTATATTAAGGTTTCATTGTAGATTTTGAGAGGTTTTATAAGATGATGAAAGAATGAACGAAGATTGTACACTACTTTTCTGGCTTGAAATATTCCCCAGTAATCCTCAGAAACTTTTTCAGTAGTCTACCATTCATTATTTGCTATAATATTTTTTGGTACTTATGCTTTCTTGTTTCCTTCCAATATATTCCTTGCCAAATTACCTTCTGTAGTTTAAACATTCCTATTTTTCGATGAAAGTAGTTGGCAAATGTACCTTACATAACAGTCAAATGAAAACAGAACTTTTAGGAAAATTATTTAACTCTTCAGTATGTAGGTTCTTTGACAGTTTAAGATGGTGATGTATAGTAATATAGTATAGGAAAGACTTTTTTTCTTTGAATTTGGAAAAGTGTACAGCCCATAAATTGATGAATCTGTTGACATCTTTGAAATAATAACTTCATCATACATGTTTTTGAATTTTTGATAATGTGGACAGAGTGTACCTGCTGATATTAAATGTGATGATGCTGGGGATAGGGGAGAAAGAATACTTCCTATGCATTCCCCTTGTGTCGTAGAAGGCGACTAAAGGGGACGGGAGAGTGAGGCTAGAAACCCTCCCCTTGTATTTACAAAAGAAGGAGTCACGCAGAGAGTGCTCATCCTCCTCAAAGGCTCAGATTGGGATGTCTAAATGGGTGTGGATGTAACCAAGATGAGAAAAAAGAGAGAGATAGGTAGTATGTTTGAGGAAAAGAACCTGTATGTTTTGGCTCTGAGTGAAACGAAGCTCAAGGGTAAAGGAGAAGAGTGGTTTGGGAGTAAAGTCAGGAGCTAGTGAGAGGACAAGAGCAAAGGAAGGAGTAGCACTACTACTGAAACAGGAATGGTGGGAGTATGTGATAGAGTGAAAGAAAGTGAACTCTAGAATGATATGGGTAAAACTGAAAGTGGATGGAGAGAGATGGATGATTATTGGCCCCCATGCACCTTGGCATGAGAAGAAAGATCATGAGAGGCAAGTGTTTTGGGAGCAGCTGAGTGTGTGTGTTAGTAGTTTTGATGCATGAGACCGGGTATAGTGATGGGTGAGTTGAATGCAAAGGTGAGTAATGTGGCAGTTGAGGGAATAATTGGTGTACATGGGGTGTTCAGTGTAGTAAATGGAAATGGTGAAGAGCTTGTAGATTTGTGTGCTGAAAAAGGACTGGTGATTGGGGATACCTGGTTGAAAAAGAGATATACATAAGTATACGTATGTAAGTAGGAGAGATGTTTAGAGAGCATTATTGGATTATGTGTTAATTAATAGGCGTGTGAAAGAGAGACTTTTGGATGTTAATGTGCTGAGAGGTGCAACTGGAGGGATATCTGATCATTATCTTGTGGAGGTGAAGGTGAAGATGTGTAGAGGTTTTCAGAGAAGAAGAGATAATGTTGGGGTGAAGAGAGTGGTGAGAGTAAGTGAGCTTGGGAAGGAGACTTGTGTGAGGAAGTACCTGGAGAGACTGAGTGCAGAATGGAAAAAGGTGAGAGCAAAGGATGTAAAGGGAGTGGGGCAGGAATGGGATTTACTTAGGAAGCAGTGATGGCTTGCGCAAAAGATTCTTGTGGCATGAGAAGCATGGGAGGTGGTTAGGTTAGAAAGGGTAGTGAGTGGTGGGATGAAGAAGTAAGATTTTTAGTGAAAGACAAGAGAGGGGCATTTGGATGATTTTTGCAGAGAAATAGTGCAAATGATTGGGATCTGTATGAAAGAAAGAGGCAGGAGGTCAAGATTAAGGTGCAAGAGGTGAAAAAGAGGGCAAATGAGAGTTGGGGCGAGAGAGAATCATTAAATATTAGGGAGAATAAAAAGATGTTTTGGAAGGAGGTAAATAAAATGCGTAAGACAAGGGAACAAATGGGAACATCGGTGAAGGGGGCTTATAGGGAGGTAATACCATGTAGTGGTGATGTGAGGAGATGGAGTGAGTATTTTGAAGGTTTGTTGAATGTGTTAGATGACAGAGTGGCAGATATAGGGTGTTTTGGTCGTGGTGGTGTCTTATTGAGAGGGTCAGGGAGAATGGTTTGGTAAACAGAGAAGAGGTAGTGAAATCTTTGCGGAAGATGAAAGCCGGCAAGGCGGCGGGTTTAGATGGTATTGCAGTAGAATTTATAAAAAACAGGGGTGACTGTGTTTTTGACTGGTTGGTGAGGATATTCATTGTATGTATGGCTCATGGTGAAGTGCCTGAGGATTGGCAGAATGCTTGCATAGTGCCATTGTACATAGGCAAAAGGGATAACGGTGACTATTCAAATTACAGAGGTATAAGTTTGTTGAGTATTCCTGGGAAATTATATGGAAGGGTATTGATTGAGAGGGTGAAGGCATGTACAGAGCATCAGATTGGGGAAGAGCAGCGTGGTTTCAGAAGTGGTAGAGGATGTGTGGATCAGGTGTTTGCTTTGAAGAATGTGAGAAATACTTAGAAATTCTAAACAAATGGATTTGTTTGTAGCATTTATGAATCTGGAGAAGGCATATGATAGAGTGGATAGAGATGCTCTGTGGAAGGTATTAAGAGTATATGGTGTGGGAGGCAAGTTGCTAGAAGTGGTGAAAAGTTTTTATCGAGGATGTAAGGCATGTGTATGAGTAGGAAGTGAGGAAAGTGATTGGTTCTCAGTGAATTTAGGTTTGCGGCAGGGGTGTGTGATGTCTCCATGGTTGTTTAATTTGTTTATGGATTGGGTTGTTAGGGAGGTGAATGCAAGAGTTTTGGAGAGAGGGGCAAGTATGCAGTCTGTTGTGGATGAGAGGCTTAGGGAAGTGAGTCAGTTGTTGTTCGCTGATGATACAGCACTGGTGGCTGATTCGGATGAGAAACTGCAGAAGCTGGTGACTGAGTTTGATAAAGTGTGTGAAAGAAGAGAGCTGAGAGTAAAGGTGAATAAGTGCAAGATTGTTATGTACAGTAGGGTTAAGGGACAAGTCAATTGGGAGGTAAGTTTGAATGGAGAAAAACTGGAGGAAGTAAAGTGTTTTAGATATCTGGGAGTGGATTTGGCAGCAGATGGAACCATGGAAGCAGAAGTGAGTCATGGTAGGGGAAGGGGCAAAGGTTCTGGGAGCATTGAAGAATGTGTGGAAGGCGAGAACATTATCTTGCAAAGCAAAAATGGGTATGTTTGAAGGAATAGGGGTTCCAACAATGTTTTGGTTGCGAGGCATGGGCTATAGATAGGGTTGTGCGGAGGAGGGTGGATGTGTTGGAAATGAGATGTTTGAGGACAGTATATGGTGTGAGGTGGTTTGAATGTGTAAGTAATGAAAGGGTAAGAGAGATGTGTGGTAATAAAAAGAGTGTAGTTGAGAGAGCAGAAGAAGGTGTATTGAAGTGGTTTGGTCACATGGAGAGAATGAGTGAGGAAAGATTGACAAAGGATATAGAATGAGTGAGGAAAGATTGACAAAGGATATTTGCATCAGAGGTGGAGGGAACAAGGAGAAGTGTGAGACCAAATTGGAGGTGGAAGGATGGAGTGAAAAAGATTTTGAGCAATTGGGGCCTGAACATGCATAGGAGGGTGCAAGGCGTGCAAGGAATAGAGTGAATTGGAACAATATGGTATACCGGGGTCGACGTGCTGTCAGTGGATTGAACCAGGGCATGTATAGTGTCTGGGGTAAACCATGGAAAGTTTTGTGGGGCCTGGATGTGGAAAGGGAGCTGTGCTTTCGGTGCTTTATACATGACAGCTAGAGACGTTGAGTGTGAACGAATGTGGCCTTTGTTGTCTTTTTCTAGCGATGGGAATAAATAAAGGCAGCAAGTATGAATTATGTACATGTGTATATACGTATATGTCTGTGTATGTATATATATTTATACATTGAAATGTATAGGTATGTATATGTGCATATGTGGATGTGTATGTATATACATGTGTATGTGGGTGGGTTGGGCCATTCTTTCGTCTTTTTCCTTGTGCTACCTCGCTAATGCGGGAGACAGTGACAAATAACAGTAAATATATATAAATAAATGCTTACTTGTATTTTTTGTTCATACTTCATTGCTGTTTCCCACATTAGGGAGGTAGTGCCATGAACAGAAGAAAGGCTGCACCCTCTCTCAATCATTCCTTAGCTTTCATGTGTAATACACCAAAAATGCAGCTCCTTATCTACAACCATGCCCTATAAACCTTTCCATGGTTAACCCCCAGATACTTAAAATGCCTTGGTTCAGTCCATTGATAGCATATACTTTATATGAAATTTGATTTATTTACTTTATTGCAGGAAGGTGGGCCCTCAGGGCAAGGGCCTAAGGAGCGCAAATGGAAGGTGGGAGAACTGGAATTTGAAGCTCTCATGAGATCTCTTGATAATGCTGTAAGTTTTGTCACATATTTTAAGATGATTTTATATTCAGTTTATATACCATTATGTATATATAGATGACTTTTTTTTTAAGCAATTATTGCATGTTGTGTACATGTTGCTCATGTTTCTCTGGCATTCTGCTGGTCCTCGGGTACTCGACTGAGTCCATACAAATGAAGAACAGCATGACACTTGTCAAAAATGCTGTCTTCCCCTGTCATGAGTAGCTCAGCAGAATTATCATCCACTCCTGCTGCTTTGTGATGCTTCATCTTATGCAAGGCTTTCACTGCCTCCTTCTCTTCACTATACCATTTGCTTAGATACTCACTCCACATGCCACTTTGTACCAGATGCACCACATCCACGACCCTATCATTCAAACTTTCCCGTAGAATACTCAGCAACCCCATCTCTGTTCCACTCTTCTTTACCTGTTTTTACACACATGTCAACTCCTCTCTCTGTCACTCATTTGTTTACTTGTTCTCCTCACACTGTTCACCTCTTTCAATAACAGATTCTTCTTTCTGAAGTTCATCAATAGTCTTTCTTCCCCTCTCTCACTTGCTTGTTTTTTTCTGCACTTGTACCTTTCTCATGACCAGATGTTTTCTTTTTGTACTCCTTCCATGCTGCTCTGCTCTTTCTTGAGCTTCAATCACTGACACTCTTCAGCAGGTACCATCCATGCACCTCTTTTTTTTCTTTTGCGAGTAATTTAAATTCCTTGAACCACCATGCACAACATTTTTCCATATGTTCACATCCTTTGTATAGTAAGGAGAGTATGGAAGGAGAGGTCAGTTTTTATGGCAATAATGGATATGTATGAAAGTATGGTGGTCCTGACAAAGTTTTTTGGATGTGTCATGGGCCATGTGAGCAAAAGAAAGCAAGAGGGTGGAAGCATTGGTAATGAAATACCTGAGGGTGATATATGGTGTGAGGCAGGTTCATCACATAAGGAATGACAGTGTTAGAAAAGATTGTGCTTTTGATTGTAATGTAAGTGGGATGTCTGAACAGAGTGTGCTGAAATATATATTTATTTATTTAATCATTTTACTAATAATTACCCTAGGACTAATTTCCATAAAAGAGTCTCGTTATGCAGCACATTTCTAAAGGCTCCTGCAGCCCAAGATTTTGCTGCTTCTAGTAGCAGGGAAATGTAGACTCCTTTGGAATGAGGGATTCTTTAAGGAGAGTGTACTGCTAGTGATAGAGCCTCACCAAAGGTAACTTTTACTTGCAGTGTAACGTTGAACGGGTTCAGTCTTGTAGCACCTGCTGAAATGGTACTACTGTACATGATACTTTACGCCTATTATATATTGGAAATATTTTGGCTGTTAAACCAAAATCCTCTTTTCCAGAGGATAATATCTCCTTTAAGATTTGGCACAGATGATGTGAAATCTGTGCTTTGTGACTATACAAAGGCTGATGGCATGGGTGGAGGGGATATGGTTGATGGCATCCTGTTCTAACCATCCTCATCTGCTGAGATCATGATTTGGATCATTTATTTCTCCTCCCCCTGGCTGGTATTCTTCACTTCCCTCACTATTTGATACATCTTAGCAAAATTGGCTGATATTCTTCGCTTACCTCACTGTGTGATATATCTTAGCAAAAGTGTTTCATCTCAACACATAGGTCTTTTAGCAGTCTTTGTATTTTCTGCAGTGTATGCTTTTCACCTTGAGTGGTTTAAGGATGTACATCTACCATGGCATTTGTAGGGGTAGTGAGGAGCATGGAAACTTGAACTACATCTGCTGTGCAATGGAAATGACCTATAGATGCTACTAATAGTATGATAGATTGGCTGGTAATTCACACAGAAGCTAGATAATTTGACATAAGATGATGACCACTATTTAAGTGTTCAGGGTATGAGTATTTTGAAGAAGAAAGGGGCACCATATTCAAGGGGTGTAGTGTTGAGAACAGTATTTTGAAATTAAGGTGATCAGGCATTTTTGGACATTCAAATTAAGATAAATGAATTGAATAGAAAATTGACATTCTGTTAACCAATTTAGTTTTCTGTACTTTCATGACTGTTTAAGAATATATTTTTAGTTATTTTGAGCCTGACTAAGTGTTGAATAGAATTGCAATTTCCTTTGACTAGCGTATAGTTTTTTATTCTTCACACAAATTTCAGAGTTCATAGTGATTGGTATTACAGTTGTTTTACTTTGTGAAATGTATTTATTATTGATGAATAATGAAAACTCTGCTTTATTTCCATTGTTTCGAGTAGTTTATCATTGGAAAATGATTAACATTAATTTCCTTGTCAGGGACTTAGAATAGGCTATTTCCATTGTTTCCAGTAATTTATCATTGGAAACAATTAACCATGATTTCCATTTCAGGGACTTCGAACAGGATACATTTACCGACGGCCTTTGGTTAAACAAGAAACAACTAGGCAGCAGAGTGATGTGGCACTTCCTCCTACTGCCTCTAATTACACACACCTTTTTGATGAAGATGACATAACAAAGAGGTAATAAAATTATAAGTTAACCAGCATTGCAAGGGAATTTTACTTATCTGGCATTTGCATATCTATTTGTATATCTGATGCTCGCTCCCTTTGGGGACTCCCTCAAAAAGGTGGCCACAGTATAAGATTTATCAGGTTTTGTGCAAGAATACAAGAAAATTATGAGAGAAGTGTAATGCTGTTGTTTTTTATATCATTAATCCTTTCTGAAACACTTGCCTCTTCGTGAAGTTGATCTTAATTATGCTTTATTTTGTTTAAAGCTCTTGTTCTCTGTTAAACCTTAGAAACTTTTTTGCATGTTTAGTTTATTCCTTTGTCAAAAATGTGTTGTGTTTTTGTAAAATAGAAATGTAAGTATCAAATATAAGAATGTTTGAGGATTCCTCTTTGTGTGGTGAGCATGATTTTTGTAAGGGGTAAGTGAGATGAGTTGTATTCAGAGTGAGAGATCGAAAAGATGCCTTTATCATTACTTTCTTGCTCAAGAAGCCTCTATGAAGTTTTCTTGTACTCAGGAAGCTGACTGTGTCCACCAGTGGGACCATAGGTGAAAACTTTTGGTGACATTGCATGTGTAATTATGTGGATTAAGCTTAGAGCAGTTGTAGAATAAGAGTTGAAGTTTTTTCAGTACAGAAAGAAGTTGCATCTGAGGCATAAGGGTTCTTGTGACATGTTGTTTGTAATGTTGCAGAGATGGGTAATGTCCTGACCTCTGATGAGAAAGGGTAACTCATTAATTTCTGAAGAGTTTAGTTTCAGTTGGGTGTATGTCAAGTGGGATTGATTCTAAGACTACATTGGAAGGGCTGTTGTTTGATGTTTGCTGTATTATTTTGGTTTGTATATGTGTTGTCAGTGTTATGAGTATAGGTTGACTAAGTGTAGGGCATGAGTAAGCTATTATTTCTACTTTGAGGTTGGTGGTTGCTTACAAAATTGTTGAGTTAAAATGGTCTTGTGCTGTTGGAAATAATAGACTGCTGAGCATCTTCGAGAGTATCTTTGCTTTATTGTGCAGTTGTTGAATGCTTGTGGTTGGTAGGCAGAGTGATTGTTTTGATTGCTTAGTTTTGTATGGCATTGAGGCTTATCATTCTTGTTTTTGACAGGGTGGATGACCAGGCTGGTGATGGTTAGTTTGGGATAGAGTAGATGAATTATTTGAAAATGATATTGAGGGATTCATTTTCTTGTTGAAATCTAGTATCAGTAAGTGTTCTAAGGACATTTAATTAGTTTTTGGCTTTTAGGGTTAGATGTTTGTCGTATCGCTAGTGAATGTCATCTTATTTATACTTGATCGCTGTTTCCCGTGTCAACAAGTTAGCACCAGAAAACAGATGAAGAAAGACCTATCTACTCATATACACACATATATACATACATACATGTACATATACATACACATTACAACATATTCTCATATACATATACGTTACAACATATACATACATATTACAACATATATACATACACATACACATGGTTTGATCGCGTAAGTAATGTGGGGGTGGGAGAGATGTGTGGAAATGGGGAGATCGTGGTTGAGAGAGTGGAGGGGGGTGTTTTGGAGTGGTTTGGGCGCATGGAGGGGATGGGTGAGGAGGGGTTGACCAGGAGGATGTGTGTGTCGGAGGTGGGGGGAGCGAGGAGGGGTGGGAGACCAGGGTTGGGGGTGGAGAGATTTAGTGGGGGGGATTTTGGGTGATTTGGGCCTGGGCATGCGGGAGGGTGGGGGGCGGGCGGGGAGTGGAGTGGATTGGATCGATGTGGTGTGCCGGGGTTGACGTGCTGTCGGTGGATTGAATCAGGGCATGTGAAGCGTCTGGGGTAAACCATGGAAAGTTGTGTGGGGCCTGGATGTGGAAAGGGAGCTGTGGTTTCGGGCATTATTGCATGACAGCTGGAGACTGAGTGTGAACGAATGGGGCCTTTGTTGTCTTTTCCTAGTGCTACCTCGCACACATGAGGGGGGAGGGGGATGGTATTCCATGTGTGGCGAGGTGGCGATGGGAATGAATAAAGGCAGACAGTGTGAATTGTGTGCATGGGTATATATGTATGTGTCTGTGTGTGTATATATATGTGTTCATTGAGACGTATAGGTATGTATATTTGCGTGTGTGGATGTTTGTGTATATACATGTGTATGGGGGTGGGTTGGGCCATTTCTTTCTTCTGTTTCCTTGCGCTGCCTCGCAAATGCGGGAAACAGCGACAAAGCAAAAAAAAAATTACACATGTACACACACACACCTTCCCATCTTCACCCACTCCTGGCACCACCTTGCTCCACAGGAACCAGCACCACCACCCCCTGTGCCAGCAAGGTAGCACCAGAAAAACAGACAAAAATGGCCACATTCGTTCACACTCATCCAAGCTGTCATATATAATGCACAGAAACCACAGCTCTCTATCCACATCCAGGCCCCACACTGACGGGGTGTGCAATTACGTATTTATACTCTTGTGGAGAGGGAGTTTATACATGTGGGGTTTCATCTGTCGAACATTATTTACTTTCATACTTCTTAGATTTATGTACCCTGTCTGCATTTAGTGTGTCTTCAATTATTTTGTTCCATTCATGGAGGATTTCTATACTAAAAAGTATTTCTTTACATCTTTTTCAAGAAGTTTCTCTTGCATAATTTCTCTTATGGCCTCCGGTTGCTCAGTCTCTTATTTCACTAGAATTACTGTTCTGGGCATATCATCAGTCTGTCTTAAAAGATTGATAAGGTCACCCCACACTCTTAACTTGTCCAAGATGGGCATATATAAAGCCTTGTCCTTTTCCAGTAACTTAGCTTTCTTAATTCTAGTAACATCTTTGTTACCCTCCTCTGGACCTTCTGTATTAGCTATTTGTGCTTTTTCAGTTGTGATGACCAAACCTTAGAAGCGTATTCTAGTTTTTGCCTTATATGGGATATGAACAGCTTGCTGAATATTTCCTCATCCAAATACATGGTTGATTTCTGTGGCTTGCATCAGTAGCTGCAGAATGATAGTGTAAGAGAAAATTGTGATAGTAAAATTGTATGATGGTGAAGAAAGTTTGAGATGAGGCCTCCATAAATGTAGAGCTCCCTCCCTAAACAATATGGGTAGTTAATTACTCATGTTTGTGGATGAGAGAGCTTGGGAAGTGAGTCAGTTGTTTTAAGCTGATGATACAGCGCTGATGGCTGATTCATGTGAGAAACTGCAGAAGCTGGTGAGTGAGTTTGGTAAAGTGTGTGAAAGAAGAAAGTTAAGAGTAAATGTAAATAAGAGCAAGGTTATTAGGTACAGTAGGGTTGAGGGTCAAGTCAATTGGGAGGTAAGTTTGAATGGAGAAAAACTGGAGGAAGTAAAGTGTTTTAGATATCTGGGAGTGGATCTGGCAGCGGATGGAACCATGGAAGCGGAAGTGAATCATAGGGTGGGGGAGGGGGCGAAAATCCTGGGAGCCTTGAAGAATGTGTGGAAGTCGAGAACATTATCTCGGAAAGCAAAAATGGGAATGTTTGAAGGAATAGTGGTTCCAACAATGTTATATGGTTGCGAGGCGTGGGCTATGGATAGAGTTGTGCGCAGGAGGGTGGATGTGCTGGAAATGAGATGTTTGAGGACAATGTGTGGTGTGAGGTGGTTTGATCGAGTAAGTAATGTAAGGGTAAGAGAGATATTTATATTTTATTTTGCTTTGTCGCTATCTCCCGCGTTTGCGAGGTAGCGCAAGGAAACAGACGAAAGAAATGGCCCAACCCTCCCCATACACATGTACATACACACGTCCACACACGCAAATATACATACCTACACAGCTTTCCATGGTTTACCCCGGACGCTTCACATGCCTTGATTCAATCCACTGACAGCACGTCAACCCCTGTATACCACATCGCTCCAATTCACTCTATTCCTTGCCCTCCTTTCACCCTCCTGCATGTTCAGGCCCCGATCACACAAAATCCTTTTCACTCCATCTTTCCACCTCCAATTTGGTCTCCCTCTTCTCCTCGTTCCCTCCACCTCCGACACATATATCCTCTTGGTCAATCTTTCCTCACTCATTCTCTCCATGTGCCCAAACCATTTCAAAACACCCTCTTCTGCTCTCTCAACCACGCTCTTTTTATTTCCACACATCTCTCTTACCTTTACGTTACTTACTCGATCAAACCACCTCACACCACACATTGTCCTCAAACATCTCATTTCCAGCACATCCATCCTCCTGCGCACAACTCTATCCATAGCCCACGCCTCGCAACCATACAACATTGTTGGAACTACTATTCCTTCAAACATACCCATTTTTGCTTTCCGGGATAATGTTCTCGACTTCCACACATTTTTCAAGGCTCCCAAAATTTTCGCCCCCTCCCCCACCCTATGATCCACTTCCGCTTCCATGGTTCCATCCGCTGACAGATCCACTCCCAGATATCCAAAACACTTCACTTCCTCCAGTTTTTCTCCATTCAAACTCACCTCCCAATTGACTCGACCCCCAACCCTACTGTACCCAACAACCTTGCTCTCATTCACATTCACTCCCAACTTTCCCCTTCCACACACCCCACCAAACTCCGTCACCAGCCCCCGCAGTTTCTCACATGAACCCGCCACCAGCGCTGCATCATCAGCGAACAACAACTGACATATACATATATACCCAATATATACCCATGCACACAATTCACACTGTCTGCCCCTATTCATTCCCATCGCCACCTCGCCACACATGGAATACCATCCCCCTCCACCCTCATGTATGCGACGTAGCACTAGGAAAAGACAACAAAAGCCCCATTTGTTCACACTCAGTCTCCAGCTGTCACGCAATAATGCCCGAAACCACAGCTCCCTTTTCACATCCAGGCCCCACACAACTTTCCATGGTTTACCCCAGACGCTTCACATGCCCTGATTCAATCCACTGACAGCACGTCAACCCCGGTATACCACATCGATCCAATTCACTCTATTCCTTGCCCGCCTTTCACCCTCCTGCATGTTCTGGCCCCGATCACTCAAAATCTTTTCACTCCATCTTTCCACCTCCAATTTGGTCTCCCACTTCTCCTCGTTCCCTCCACCTCCGACACATATATCCTCTTGGTCAATATTTCCTCACTCATTCTCTCCATGTGCCCAAACCATTTCAAAACATCCTCTTCTGCTCTCTCAACCACGCTCTTTTTATTTCCACACATCTTTCTTACCCTTACATTACTTACTTGATCAAACCACCTCACACCACACATTGTCCTCAAACATCTCATTTCCAGCACATCCACCCTCCTGCGCACAACTCTATCCATAGCCCACGCCTCGCAACCATACAACATTGTTGGAACCACTATTCCTTCAAACATACCCATTTTTGCTTTCCGAGATAATGTTCTCGACTTCCACACATTCTTTAAGGCTCCCAGGATATTCGCCCCCTCCCCCACCCTATGATTCACTTCCGCTTCCATGGTTCCATCCGCTGCCAGATCCACTCCCAGATATCTAAAACACTTAACTTCCTCCAGTTTTTCTCCATTCAAACTTACCTCCCAATTGACTTGACCCTCAACCCTACTGTACCTAATAACCTTGCTCTTATTCACATTTACTCTTAACTTTCTTCTTTCACACACTTTACCAAACTCAGTCACCAGCTTCTGCAGTTTCTCACATGAATCAGCCACCAGCGCTGTATCATCAGCGAACAACAACTGACTCACTTCCCAAGCTCTCTCATCCACAACAGACTTCATACTTGCCCCTCTTATCAAAACTCTTGCATTCACCTCCCTAACAACCCCATCCATAAACAAATTAAACAACCATGGAGACATCACACACCCCTGCCACAAACCTACATTCACTGAGAACCAGTCACTTTCCTCTCTTCCTACACGTACACATGCCTTACATCCTCGATAAAAGCTTTTCACTGCTTCTAACAACTTGGTGCCTCCCACACCCTTAATACCTTCCACAGAGCATCTCTATCAACTCTATCATATGCCTTCTCCAGATCCATAAATGCTACATACAAATCCATTTGCTTTTCTAAGTATTTCTCACATACATTCTTCAAAGCAAACACCTGATCCACACATCCTCTACCACTTCTGAAACCACACTGCTGTTCCCCAATCTGATGCTCTGTACATGCCTTCACCCTCTCAATCAATACCCTCCCATATAATTTACCAAGACAAGGGAGCAAATGGGAACTTCAGTGAAGGGCGCAAATGGGGAGGTGATAACAAGTAGTGGTAATGTGAGGAGATGGAGTGAGTATTTTGAAGGTTTGTTGAATGTATTTGATGATAGAGTGGCAGATATAGGGTGTTTTGGTCGAGGTGGTGTGCAAAGTGAGAGGGTTAGGGAAAATGATTTGGTAAACAGAGAAGAGGTAGTAAAAGCTTTGCGGAAGATGAAAGCCGGCAAGGCAGCAGGTTTGGATGGTATTGCAGTGGAATTTATTAAAAAAGGGGGTGACTGTATTGTTGACTGGCTGGTAAGGTTATTTAATGTATGTATGACTCATGGTGAGGTGCCTGAGGATTGGCGGAATGCGTGCATAGTGCCATTGTACAAAGGCAAAAGGGATAAGAGTGAGTGCTCAAATTGCAGAGTTAAGAGAGATGTGTGGAAATAAAAAGAGCATGGTTGAGAGAGAAGAAGAGGGTGTTTTGAAATGGTTTGGGCACATGGAGATAATGAGTGAGGAAAGATTGACCAAGAGGATATATGTGTCAGAGGTGGAGGGAACGAGGAGAAGTGGGAGACCAAATTGGAGGTGGAAAGATGGAGTGAAAAGATTTTGAGTGATCGGGGCCAGAACATGCAGGAGGGTGAAAGGAGGGCAAGGAATAGAGTGAATTGGATCGATGTGGTTTACCGGGGTTGACGTGCTGTCAGTGGATTGAATCAGGGCATGTGAGGCGTCTGGGGTAAACCATGGAAAGCTGTGTAGGTATGTATATTTGCGTGTGTGGACGTGTATGTATATACATGTGTATGGGGGTGGGTTGGGCCATTTCTTTCGGCTGTTTCCTTGCGCTACCTCGCAAATGTGGGAGACAGCGACAAAGCAAAAAAAACAAAGAAAAAAAAACGTTGAGATGTATAGGTATGTATATATGCGTGTGTATACATGGATGTATATACATGTGTATGTGGGTGGGTTGGGCCATTCTTTTGACTGTTTCCTTGCGCTGCTTCGTTAATGCAGGCAACAGCGACAAAGTACAATAAAAAAATAAAAAAGATATGAATAGTAGATATCATTTGAGGGTAGTGGAGACTTGGGTGGAAAAGTGTTTTAGAGAGTATTGAAGATATGAGCAACTCTAGTCTTTTCAGTTGTAGAATGAAACCATAGGGAATCTTTTCAGCAGTAAAATGATGAAGGTGATGAAACCATGGGAAATAGCAAAGTAGTGTGATTTTTTTTAGATATTTTGATATTGAGGTCTTGCATATACTAAGTTCAGGAAGTAATGAAGTTGTAGTACTACTAAAGACCTTGGATAGTGTTCAAGTGAATGAGTGTAAAGAGGACATTTACTATATATGATTACAGCCCTCATGCTCTGTTGCTTATGTCTCTATTTTAATGTCTGAATTTCTTATGTCTCTTTTGTAATGTTTGAATTTCATGTCTCTATTTTAATGTTTGAATTTCTTCAGCCCCCTGAAGCGCATCTTGGATGGTCGCAAGACTCAAGACAAAACACGATGGCTCAACTCACCCAATGTGTATCAGAAGGTGGAGGTACTGGAAACTGGCACGCCGGACCCTAAGAAGATCACCAAGGTAGAGATCATTACTGCAGAAAATGTTTAGGTCTCAAATAGAAGCTCCATTTTTGCTGGTTCTTGTTCAAGCATTCCCAGCCCTGGCTTTCCGTTCTTGCATTGTATATATAGGATGAAATATGTTCTAAATTGTAGCTTAAGATGCAAGTAATGCATTCGCCAGTTTTTTTTCTCATAAGCACAAACTATCCAGGTCCAGTCATGCTTTAAATGTGACAGTTTTATAGGTCATTGCAGTAATGCGAAGGGAAGGAAGGTATTTGGTATAGCAGTGGTTCCTACCCTTTTTCGGTTATGTACCCCATGGCCTCATTATAAGGCTTTATGTACCCTTTCTTAATGGTGATTTCAGTTATTGTATTAGAATTTTTTCCTAAAATAGTGCCGCTTTGTGCAAGCTTTATGTGCTAAAGCTGTGTTCTGCTTAAACAAATTGGTCCAGTGGCAGTGTACCTTTTGCTCCTCAAACTTTAGCTCTTTTACCACCTGATGAGGTTTCGAGCATCCCCAGGGGGTCCATGGACTCAGATTGGGAACCACTGCAGTATTGCATTATTAGAATATGATTGTTCTTCCAGTCCCAGCACTATGTCACGTTGCTTGTGTAGGCACATAGATCTGATGGGTATTTCATTGAAATATTCATATGTCACTTTGTATCATATAAAGTTGATAGTGATGTGTTCATTAATTTTGGCCTTGTCAGCACGTATAGAGACATTTGGTTCATTGGCTTTGTCATTATTTAAGTAATGGACAAGTATTATTAGGAAAATACATGGCATGGTTATAATGATTATCACTCCAGGTAACTTGCTCTAGAATTCAGTTAACTAGCATCCAGGATTATGAAATTATGTCAACAGTGTTGACTGAGCAGTAATTGGAGTCACACCACAAACATGTAGTTATCTTCATCATATGAGTCAAGGCTGCGCAGAGTTGATTGCTGTCTGCCATCATTAGAGTTACCATCCCCAGTGAATGCAGCACATAGTGTTTGTGGAGTATTAGATGAATATGTGGAAGAGTACTGGAGGGAGAGAAAAAGGGAAGAATGCATGTACTGGTGTATGTGAAGGGAACATGTAAAGACAGGGATGAATGAAGTCTCTTTTGATGTGGCCACCCCTTGATGGATGTTCCCGGAGGGAACGGGTGACTGATACCGTTAGATGGATTTTTTTTTTCATTTTTGAGGGTCTGGTTCTGGGAAGATGTTTACATCAAGGCCAGGCCTTAATTGAAATATAAAGAGGATTTTGTAAGGGAAAAGAAGAGACAAGGGAAAGTATTAACAAATTTTTGTGAAAGTAGAAACCAGTCTTTTGAAATGCACCATGTCATAGTTTATTTTGAAAGACATTAGAAGGTAGAGTTCCAAAGCTTTGAGGTGTAGCGAAAGAAACATATATCAAAACGGCTCACCCATGGCTTGCCAATGGCAACATGATATGTAAAATCATATAATTTTCCTATTGACAAGATTTCAGCAATCACATCGACAAGGGCTTGTGATGAGCTTATTGATATTCATTAATAGATAGAAGGAAAGCATGAGAAAGTGAAATGAGAAGCTGAAAACTTATAGATTGTCTTTGTTTGAGCTTTTGTTTTTGTAAAATTGATAGCACTTTATGCCAATTTTGAGGATTAAACATGGCTTCCCATGTTTACTCTATTTCAAATCATCCTCACTGTAGCACTGTAAAATTATTAGAAGTGGTTAAGGAACCATGGGAGCTGAAGTGAGCCATAAGATGGGTGAGGGGGGTCAAGTTCTTGGGCACATGGAGGAATGTATGGAAAGAGTAGTTATTGTCTTTCAGGGCAAATGATGGGAATGTTTGATGTTATAGTAGTCCTGTCGGTGCTGTGTGGATGTGAATAATGGGCCTAAGGCAAAAACAGAAAGGATAGGGTGAATGTGTTGGAAATTAAATGTTTGAGGACAATATGTGATGTAAGAAGGGTTGATGGAGTAAGTAATGATTTGGTAAGAGACTAATGTAGTAGTAATAGGAATACATATATGAGAGAGCTGAAGAGGATGTTCTGAAATGTTTGGATATTTTGAGTGAAAGAGCAGGAAAGGATGACTAAAGAGGATGTACATGTAAAAACTGGAAGGAGGTGGAAGCGTGGAGTGAAAGACACTAAGAGTGTTTGGAGCCTGAACATACAGAAAGATGCAAGGTGTGCAAGGGATAGAGAAGCTGGAGTGAAGTGGTTTACAGGGGGTAGCATGCTGTGAATGGGCTGAATCAGAGCATATAAAGCAGTCAGGGAAAACCACAGAAAGGTCTGTGAGGCCTGATTGTGGATTGGGGCTTTTCATTTCTTCATATATGACAGCTAAGAGTGAGTGTGAGCAAATGATTTTTTTTTTTTATGTGGCAATACCTTCCTAATGTGGGAAACAGCAGACAAGTATAAAAGAAAAGTTATAGGATTTTTGATGTCTTCTTAATGATGAATAATCATTAGGTTCTAGAGCTTTACAAATTCCACAAATTCAGTCAGTATACCTCTACAACTGAAAAACGTTTGCCCATGTTGCTGTTGCTTCTAACTTTTATTTTCATAATTTTATTTCTGGCCATGAAATATCTTTCAAAAGAGAAGAAAGTTTTGTATGTTACAATGTCAGAATCATTCGTACCAGGGGTCCTTGTATAACAATACGTCATAGAGCAATATTTGCTAGAGTGACATTTAAAAATTAGGGTATAGATTTATAGAACGACACAATAATAAGTCGAAAAGCAGTTTTTGCTGTAAGGACAATTAAGAATTATGGTACAGATTAGAGAATGACTCATAAATTCTTGCAGTAGTGACATTTTAAAAAAGATTCATACTTGATTTGCCATTTTGATTACTCATTATTATATTCATATTCCGTAAGCAGTAGAAAAGTTGTTTAGAATTATTCCACTTGTTCAAGGTTGTTGTGGAAGAACCTCACCATATATTCAGGATTCTTAATGTTCTGAACTAACCAACTTTACACCATTAAAATACAGTATACCATGGTAAGATAGATATACTGAAATGGATAAACTTACTTTGTCTTGCAATCCTTATCTGCAAAAAGCAATGCAAGCTTGGTGTGCTGCTATTCGACTACAGAACTAATTTATTTGGTTGTGGTAGGCAAATTGCATTATTTTGTATTGCTGTCTTTATAAAATACTTGACTAAAGAATCTGTGAATTACATTCATTATGTACTGTTATTTTGTTATTAAAGAATATTGGTTCACTGTACATTAATTGTTGGAAAAAATGAATGAACAAGCGAGAATCATTTTTTTTTTTACCATATAGAATATCCTCTGTTCTTAACGCTACCTTGCTAATGCGGGAAATGGCGAATAGTTTGAAAGAAAGAAGAATATCTTGTACAAGTACTATATTCTTTTCCTTTAATAATGAAATTTGGAGGGTATTTATAGGCTTTGATGCTTGTATTTGATAACAAAGGCAGAGGAAAATGATTTAAGGCTTGTTTTTAACGTGCAAAAATGTTGGCTTGCACACTTATGATTATTTTTCAGTTCTCCATACAGGTTACTTTACTTCATTTACAATGTCGTAAATTTTATCCATTTCAGCATGTGATAATGTTTACTGATATTCAAGTATTTCAGTATGCATTCAAAAGTTGACCTTTAGCAGCTGTAATGTGATTCTTAGTGATGATGTTACAGCTACATAGAAAGTCTCTCATGAGATTGGCTGATTAATTAGCATTCTTGGCCTGTAAAATAAGAGGATTGCAATTTTAAGGTTTGTTAAGTTTCATTTATGCTAAGCTTTGAAAGTTTAGTTTGGTTGTGTATTAGGAGGTTTTGCCTTTTAAGCAAGTGCAACGCGGCATTTGCGTCTGTGCATTTTGGCTTAATTGAATTAGCAAAAATGGCACATCTCTCCTTGCATGTTCTCCTCCACTTGTTGCATTTAGAGCTAAGTTACCAAAGAATTTCTTGTGTAAAGATGAATTATAATCCTGCTAAGATGAGAAAGGAGCATCCAACATTTACTGGCTGTACCAGTGACATGAAAATGATAGAAAAGCTTTCAGTCTTGATGTACAAATGGATGTATTAATGATGGTGGATGAAGTCCAAAATTAATCAGGGTGGATGAAGTCTAGCCAATATAGGAAGTGCTTTATTTGTTCTTATGATAATTATCTTTAATTTTTCTAAATAGCATGCAGAACAGCATTAGATTTGCTCTATAAAACTTCCTGTACTTTGTAGATAGATGTCTCTCATGTGCTTATTCAAAGCATAAAAGTATCCAGACCTTCCTTGATCTTAAACTCTTTTGTGATTAATTTAACTACTAACTGTTATGACCTCACAGTTATGTAATTCCTCAACTATATTTTCAGCTGAATGGCTGCCTGAATTCAATAAACTTTCTTTATTTTTAATTATGTTATAAAATTTATCCAAAAATATTTGTCAGGAATATATTTCCTTTTTATAACAGTAAATCTGTGGTAAAGTTGACTTTGTTTAGTTTCACTAAGAGTAGCACTTTTCAAGAATGCCTCTTAATATATTAAATGACCTGTAAACAGAACAGCATAACTTTCCCAGTCTCATTTTGGTAAGGTTTTAATTCATTCAGTTGACTTTTAAAAGGCTTTTGAAAGAGTTTCCTGTGCTTTTATGGTAGCAAATGCTTTCCCAAATCAGTATATCCCTCCTTACTATTAGTATTAGGTCAGGTTTTCACTGGTTGTTTTTATTTTTGAAAGGGTCTCCCTTATTTTACAGTATTTTGCATAATACTCTGTATCAAACCAGATGAGCATAACTTTCCCAATAAGGGGTATATGTTAGTTTTTTTTTTTTAGGAGAAAATTTTTGTCAGAAGATAATATTCCTTATAACATAGATTTCATTGGCTCATATAACACCTTTCTACTGTAGGACAAGCCTCTAGGAATTTAACCTTATCGTTTTACGAGGAGGGAGTGATATTATGAAAACTTTTACATGTCAGAGTCTGCTTTCTTAGAGAGAATAAATTTAGGTCTTTAGAGTCTTTCCTCATAAGGTAAATTTTTGAGTGAAGGGATTAGTGTGGTTGCTCTTTTTTGTTCTTTCATACCAAGTTAAGTGACCAGATTTAAACATTGAATTTTAAGTTAAATGTGACTTGGGTGTTATACAGGGCTCATGAGTATTGTGTCATTAGTTTTGTAGCTTATATTTCTCGCTATGAATCCTAGCATCCTCTTGGCTTTACTGAATGCAGCTAGGTATTGTTTACCATATTTAAGGTCGTTACTGATAGTTAATCTAAGGGCTTTGTCTTCTTTAACTTCTGTTAATGGCTTACCAAGCATTTTATGTTCATGAGTTATGTGTCTATGTGTTGAAATCACCATGTTTCTGACTACTCCATCAATATGTCTCAATACCTTTGAATCTTTAGGCAGTCCTCCCTTGACTGGACAAAACTATGTCTATCAATATCTCTGTCACAGTACAGATTCCTTATTTTTGTGTCATTGGCAAACTTCAAGAAACTACCAATGAGCTTGGTTGAGATAGCAGAAGAGGATTTGCTGAAATAGTTTGGATATATTGAGTGAAGTAAGGTTCTTAAAGAGGTTATTAATGTAAGAAGTAGATGAAACAAGGAGAAGCGGAAGACCAAATTAGAGGTGGAAGGATGGAGTGAAAAAGATTTCGAGCGATCAGGGTGAGAACATGCAGATGGTGAGAGGTGTGCAAGGAATAGAGTAAATTGGAATGCTGTGTTATATGGGGGTCGATGTGCTGTCACTGGACTTTTCCACGAAATGTAAAACTTCTGGGGTAAACCATAGAAAGGTCTGTGGGGTCTGGATGTGGTTAGGGAGCTGTGGTTTCGGTGCATTACACATGATAGCTAGAGACTGAGTGTGAACAAATGTGGCCTTTTTTATCTTTTTCCTGGTACTACTTCGCTGACATAGGTGATGGTGATTCTGTTTCCTTTGGGGCGGGGTGCTGCAGGGAATGGATGAAGGCAAGCAAGTATGAATATGTACATGTGTATACATCTTTCGTCTGTTTCCTTGTGCTACCTCGCTAACGCGGGAGACAGCGACAAAGTAAAAAGAAAAAAAAAAGTATACATATATATATATATGTCTGTGTATGGAAAGGATCTCAATTTTGCGTGTGATCAAGATATTCCTATGAGTCCATGGGGAAAACGAAACACGATAAGTTCCCAAGTGCACTTTTGTGTAATAATCACATCATCAGGGGAGACACAAGAGAGAAATATAAGTCAGTTGATATACATCGAAGAGACGAAACTAGGACGCCATTTGGTAAACATGTGATTGACCAAAACATATGTTTTGGACAATCACATGTTTACCAAATGGCGTCCTAGTTTCGTCTCTTTGATGTATATCAACTGACTTTTATTTTTTAAATGTTTCGTCTCTTCGATGTATATCAACTGACTTATATTTCTCTCTTGTGTCTCCCCTGATGATGTGATTATTACACGAAAGTGCACTTGGGAACTTATCTTATTTCATTTTCCCCATGGACTCATAGGAATGTCTATGTATGTATATGTTGATGTGTTTATGTACATGTATGTGCATGTATGTATATATGTGTATGTATGAGTGGATGGGTCTTTCTTCATCTGTTTCCTGGTGCTACCTTGCTGATGTGGGAAATGGCAATCATATATGATAGATAATGGTTTACCCCAGATGTTTCGCATGACCTGGTTCAATCCGTTAACTGCACATCGACTGGTTTACTGTATCATTCTAATTTACTCTTATTCCTCGCACGCCCCTCACCCTCCTATATGTTCAGGCCCCAATCGCTGAAAATCTTTTTCACTCCATCCTTCTACCTCCAATTTGGTCTTCCGCTTCTCCTTGTTCCCTCCCCCTTTGACACATATGTCATCTTTGTCAACCTTTCCTCACTCATTCTCTCCATATGTCCAAACCATTTCAACACCCTCTTCAGCTGAACCCTAGCAGCCTCTGAATGTATCACAGTCAGGAATGCTAACCACTACACCACGTGAGTCCACATATATATTTTTTGTTTTCCATACATATTTGCCATTTCCTGATTTAGCAAGGTAGCATCAAGAACAGAGAACTGAGCCTTTGAGGGAAGATCCTCACTTGGCCCCATTCTCTGTTTCGTCATTTAAAAAGTAAAAACTGGAGGGAAGGATTTCCTGGCCCTCCACTTTTAGTTGCCTTCTACAACATGCAGGCAATATGTGGGAAGTATTCTTTCTCCTCTATCCCCTGGCACTCCCTTGCTGAAGTGGGGGTTGTCGATGCTGTTTTCTATGGGGCGGGGTAGCCCCAGGAATGGATGAAGGCAAGCATGTATGAATATGTACATGTGTATGTATGTATAAGGTCTTGAGATAATATGAAGTGTGTTTGCCAGTGCTGTAGTTATGGATGATGTCCAGAACAAAGACGAAGAAGGCACCTCTTACATGTCTGGGGAGTTTAACTTTTTCCAACATGACCTCCTTAAGTTTATCTTCTACAAACGGCAGAATGAAGGTCCTTTCATATGCAGTTGACCTTACACTTACACCTCAGTATCCTGACACCACAGAAACAACAATACACATGCAAAACTGCATTATACAGTTAAAACAATAACTCACCTGAATAGAATGCCTTCATTTTCACTCAAGTCTTCACTTACCTTGATAACCTCAGATGGGCATAAATCCAACATGCACTTCTTCATACCCTTGAATAGCCAATTGATCCCATTCAACCAAGCACAAACTGTTTTAGGCATCACATATGACACATGTTATTCACTCCACACATCACTGAATCATCACAGAAACAAATCAGATTTTGTTCAGAACACTAACTGGAACTAGATTTTAAGAAACGGAATCCTTGAACATCTTTTGTTAAACTATGCCTCACCTGTATGATCATCCACCCTGTCAAAAAGAAATACGGTATAACAAGACCATTATCCTCATAAAACAGAGCAGTCAGAACTTTACTGGCTGCCTAGCAACCTAAAGGATTCAAAACCTTCACAACAAAACAAAAATATGATCTCACCTTAATATGCTAGGCAATTATTTCTTTGCTGTAGCACTTGATACTTCTCATCCAAATCACTTCATAATCAATGTATTATCCTCTAATTATAAACCAAACTTCAGACTTTAACACTCTATATCCCCAGATTCCCTTCCTCCAGCAAACACAAATTTGATAACCTTATACATACTGAAAGGACCTGACTATCACTGAACAATTGCCCTACCAACCAAGTCTTGAACTCCACCCCACCGTACATACACTCAAATGAAACTACTTTCCCCTGGATATATATATATATATATATATATATATATATATATATATATATATATATATATATATATATATATATATATATATATATATATATATATATATATATATATATATATATATATATATATATATATATATATATATATATATATATATATATATATATATATATATATATATATATATATATATATATATATATATATATATATATATATATATATATATATATATATATATATATATATATATATATATATATATATATATATATATATATATATATATATATATATATATATATATATATATATATATATATATATATATATATATATATATATATATATATATATATATATATATATATATATATATATATATATATATATATATATATATATATATATATATATATATATATATATATATATATATATATATATATATATATATATATATATATATATATATATATATATATATATATATATATATATATATATATATATATATATATATATATATATATATATATATATATATATATATATATATATATATATATATATATATATATATATATATATATATATATATATATATATATATATATATATATATATATATATATATATATATATATATATATATATATATATATATATATATATATATATATATATATATATATATATATATATATATATATATATATATATATATATATATATATATATATATATATATATATATATATATATATATATATATATATATATATATATATATATATATATATATATATATATATATATATATATATATATATATATATATATATATATATATATATATATATATATATATATATATATATATATATATATATATATATATATATATATATATATATATATATATATATATATATATATATATATATATATATATATATATATATATATATATATATATATATATATATATATATATATATATATATATATATATATATATATATATATATATATATATATATATATATATATATATATATATATATATATATATATATATATATATATATATATATATATATATATATATATATATATATATATATATATATATATATATATATATATATATATATATATATATATATATATATATATATATATATATATATATATATATATATATATATATATATATATATATATATATATATATATATATATATATATATATATATATATATATATATATATATATATATATATATATATATATATATATATATATATATATATATATATATATATATATATATATATATATATATATATATATATATATATATATATATATATATATATATATATATATATATATATATATATATATATATATATATATATATATATATATATATATATATATATATATATATATATATATATATATATATATATATATATATATATATATATATATATATATATATATATATATATATATATATATATATATATATATATATATATATATATATATATATATATATATATATATAAGTTATCCTTTCTCACTTGTGTTCAGGGCACCACACATCTTAATGGAATTACAAACACTAATTCAACATAATGTCAAGGTGCCTCATGCCCAGGGTGCTGTTTCCTTAGTGAAGACACTGAACTCATGCTCCTCATTGGTATTGCACTCAGCACAGAAAGGTGAACATAGTCATCACTTTCTTTTACCTGTGGTTCTGCTTAGATGATGTTGCAGGTTACCTTTGTGCTACAGGAGTCCCATATAAGGACTGAGAAGGAAAGTAAGAGCATATTATGCTTGGAGAAAGCTGTTAAGAGGGGCAGTAGTGAGGGGATGGAATTCCTCCTCTTCTGTATTGCTTTCTAAATGTATGAATATTATGGAGATTTTAATTTTCAACCTGATAACAAGATTGTAAACTTCAGAATTTATATGAATAGTTTTTATGAAAAAAAGTTTATGTTGACATGGAATTTTTGGTACCTAGAAGTTGATATTTTTATGAAAACTGAGTTTTGTTGTCAGATGTGCATATGAAATGTTCAGCTTTATATATTAGGACACAGTCTGTTAAACACTGTTAAATTATTTTCCCTCTCAGTCAGCACAGTCTTTATACCCCCAGATATCATTCTGCACTGACATAATTTAACATATGTCATCTTTGTCAACCTTTCCTCACTCATTCTCTCCATATGTCCAAACCATTTCAACACCCTCTTCAGCTGAACCCTAGCAGCCTCTGAATGTATCACAGTCAGGAATGCTAACCACTACACCACTGAGTCCACATATATATTTTTTGTTTTCCATACATATTTGCCATTTCCTGATTTAGCAAGGTAGCATCAAGAACAGAGAACTGAGCCTTTGAGGGAAGATCCTCACTTGGCCCCATTCTCTGTTTCGTCATTTAAAAAGTAAAAACTGGAGGGAAGGATTTCCTGGCCCTCCACTTTTAGTTGCCTTCTACAACATGCAGGCAATATGTGGGAAGTATTCTTTCTCCTCTATCCCCTGGCACTCCCTTGCTGAAGTGGGGGTTGTCGATGCTGTTTTCTATGGGGCGGGGTAGCCCCAGGAATGGATGAAGGCAGCAAGTATGAATATGTGCCTGTGTATATGTTTATGTATATGGATTTGTATGTAGCATTTATGGATCTGGAGAAGGCATATGATAGAGTTGATAGAGATGCTCTGTGGAAGGTATTAAGAATATATGGTGGGAGGCAAGTTGTTAGAAGCAGTGAAAAGTTTTTATCGAGGATGTAAGGCATGTGTACGTGTAAGAAGAGAGGAAAGTGATTGGTTCTCAGTGAATGTAGGTTTGCGGCAGGGGTGTGTGATGTCTCCATGGTTATTTAATTTGTTTATGGATGGGGTTGGTAGGGAGGTGAATGCAAGAGTTTTGGAAAGAGGGGCAAGTATGAAGTCTGTTGTGGATGAGAGAGCTTGGGAAGTGAGTCAGTTGTTGTTCGCTGATGATACAGCACTGGTGGCTGATTCATGTGAGAAACTGCAGAAGTTGGTGACTGAGTTGGGTAAAGTGTGTGAAAGAAGAAAGTTAAGAGTAAATGTGAATAAGAGCAAGGTTATTAGGTACAGTAGGGTTGAGGGTCAAGTCAATTGGGAGGTAAGTTTGAATGGAGAAAAACTGGAGGAAGGATTTCCTGGCCCTCCACTTTTAGTTGCCTTCTACAACATGCAGGCAATATGTGGGAAGTATTCTTTCTCCTCTATCCCCTGGCACTCCCTTGCTGAAGTGGGGGTTGTCGATGCTGTTTTCTATGGGGCGGGGTAGCCCCAGGAATGGATGAAGGCAAGCAAGTATGAATATGTGCCTGTGTATATGTTTATGTATATGGATTTGTATGTAGCATTTATGGATCTGGAGAAGGCATATGATAGAGTTGATAGAGATGCTCTGTGGAAGGTATTAAGAATATATGGTGGGAGGCAAGTTGTTAGAAGCAGTGAAAAGTTTTTATCGAGGATGTAAGGCATGTGTACGTGTAAGAAGAGAGGAAAGTGATTGGTTCTCAGTGAATGTAGGTTTGCGGCAGGGGTGTGTGATGTCTCCATGGTTATTTAATTTGTTTATGGATGGGGTTGGTAGGGAGGTGAATGCAAGAGTTTTGGAAAGAGGGGCAAGTATGAAGTCTGTTGTGGATGAGAGAGCTTGGGAAGTGAGTCAGTTGTTGTTCGCTGATGATACAGCACTGGTGGCTGATTCATGTGAGAAACTGCAGAAGTTGGTGACTGAGTTGGGTAAAGTGTGTGAAAGAAGAAAGTTAAGAGTAAATGTGAATAAGAGCAAGGTTATTAGGTACAGTAGGGTTGAGGGTCAAGTCAATTGGGAGGTAAGTTTGAATGGAGAAAAACTGGAGGAAGGATTTCCTGGCCCTCCACTTTTAGTTGCCTTCTACAACATGCAGGCAATATGTGGGAAGTATTCTTTCTCCTCTATCCCCTGGCACTCCCTTGCTGAAGTGGGGGTTGTCGATGCTGTTTTCTATGGGGCGGGGTAGCCCCAGGAATGGATGAAGGCAAGCATGTATGAATATGTACATGTGTATGTATGTAAATGCCTTTGTGTGTGTATGTATATGTTGATGTGTTTATGTACATGTATGTGCATGTATGTATATATGTGTATGTATGAGTGGATGGGTCTTTCTTCATCTGTTTCCTGGTGCTACCTCACTGGTGGGTGGGATGCTATTGCATGTGTGGTGGGTGGCGATGGGAATGAATAAAGGCAGACAGTGTGAATTGTGTGCATGGGTATATATGTATGTGTCTGTGTGTGTATATATATGTGTACATTGAGATGTATAGGTATGTATATTTGTGTGTGTGGGCGTTACTTATATACATGTGTATATGGGTGGGTTGGGCAATTCCTCGTCTGTTTCCTTGCGCTACCTCGCTGACGCAGGAGATAGCGATTAAGTGTGATAAATAGATATAAATATATACATATATTAAAATATATTCATATATACATATATTAAAAAAGGGGGTGACTGTATTGTTGACTGGTTGGTAAGGTTATTTAATGTATGTATGACTCATGGTGAGGTGCCTGAGGATTGGTGAAATGCGTGCATAGTGCCATTGTACAAAGGCAAAGGGGATAAGAGTGAGTGCTCAAATTACAGAGGTATAAGTTTGTTGAGTATTCCTGGTAAATTATATGGGAGGGTATTGATTGAGAGGGTGAAGGCATGTACAGAGCATCAGATTGGGGAAGAGCAGTGTGGTTTCAGAAGTGGTAGAGGATGTGTGGATCAGGTGTTTGCTTTGAAGAATGTATGTGAGAAATACTTAGAAAAGCAAATGGATTTGTATGTAGCATTTATGGACCTGGAAAAGGCATATGATAGAGTTGATAGAGATGCTCTGTGGAAGGTATTAAGAATATATGGTGTGGGAGGCAAGTTGTTAGAAGCAGTGAAAAGTTTTTATCGAGGATGTAAGGCATGTGTACGTGTAGGAAGAGAGGAAAGTGATTGGTTCTCAGTGAATGTAGGTTTTTGGCAGGGGTGTGTGATGTCTCCATGGTTGTTTAATTTGTTTATGGATTGGGTTGTTAGGGAGGTGAATGCAAGAGTTTTGGAAAGAGGGGCAAGTATGAAGTCTGTTGTGGATGAGAGAGGTTGAGAAGTGAGTCAGTTGTTGTTCACTGATGATACAGCACTGGTGGCTGATTCATGTGACAAACTGCAGAAGCTGGTGACTGAGTTTGGTAAAGTGTGTGAAAGAAGAAAGTTAAGAGTAAATGTGAATAAGAGCAAGGTTATTAGGTACAGTAGGGTTGAGGGTCGAGTCAATTGGGAGGTAAGTTTGAATGGAGAAAAACTGGAGGAAGTAAAGTGTTTTAGATATCTGGCAGCGGATGGAACCATGGAAGCGGAAGTGAATCATAGGGTGGGGGAGGGGGCGAAAATCCTGGGAGCCTTGAAGAATGTGTGGAAGTCGAGAACATTATCTCGGAAAGCAAAAGTGGGTATGTTTGAAGGTATAGTGGTTCCAACAATGTTGTATGGTTGCGAGGCGTGGGCTATGGATAGAGTTGTGCACAGGAGGGTGGATGTGCTGGAAATGAGATGTTTGAGGACAATGTGTGGTGTGAGGTGGTTTGATCGAGTAAGTAATGTAAGGGTAAGAGAGATGTGTGGAAATAAAAAGAGCGTGGTTGAGGGAGCAGAAGAGGGTGTTTTTAAATGGTTTGGGCACATGGAGAGAATGAGTGAGGAAAGATTGACCAAGAGGATATATGTGTTGGAGGTGGAGGGAACGAGGAGAAGAGGGAGACCAAATGGAGGTGGAAAGATGGAGTGAAAAAGATTTTGAGTGATCGGGGCCTGAACATGCAGGAGGGTGAAAGGCGGGCAAGGAATAGAGTAAATTGGATCGATGTGGTATACCGGGGTTGACGTGCTGTCAGTGGATTGAATCAGGGCATGTGAAGCGTCTGGGGTAAACCATGGAAAGTTGTGTGGGGCCTGGATGTGGAAAGGGAGCTGTGGTTTCGGGCATTATTGCATGACAGCTAGAGACTGAGTGTGAACGAATGAGGCCTTTGTTGTCTTTTCCTAGTGCTACCTCACACACATGAGGGAGGAGGGGGCATGGTATTCCATGTGTGGCGAGGTGGCGATGGGAATGAATAAAGGCAGACAGTGTGAATTGTGTGCATGGGTATATATGTATGTGTCTGTGTGTGTATATATATGTGTACATTGAGATGTATAGGTATGTATATTTGCGTGTGTGGACGTGTATGTATATACATTGTGTATGGGGGTGGGTTGGGCCATCTCTTTTGTCTGTTTCCTTGCGCTACCTCGCAAACGCGGGATACAGCGACAAAGCAAAATAAATAAATTTTTATTATTATATATATTATATATTTTTTATTATTATACTTAACCGCCACCTCCTGCGTTAGTGAGGTAGCACTAGGAAACAGACGAGGAATGGCCCAACCCACCCACATACAAATGTATATAAATAAACGCCCATACACGCACATATACATATATTTACACATATACATATTCATACTTTGCTGCCTTCATTCATTCCCATCACCACCCTGCCACATATGAAATAGTGCCAGGAAAAGACAAAAAAGGCCACATTCGTTCACACTCAGTCTCTAGCATGTCATGTATAATGCACTGAAACCACAACTCCCTATCCACATCCAGGCTCCACAGGCCTTTCCATGATTTACCCCAGACATTTTACATGCTCTGTTTCAGTCCATTGACAACACATCAACCCCGGTATACCACATTGTTCCAATTCACTCTATTTCTTGTATGCCTTTCACCCTCCTGCATGTTTAGGCCCTGATCGCTCAAAATCTTTTTCACTCCATCCTTCCACCTCCAATTTGGTCTCCCACTTGCACTTATTCTGTGTCCAGGGTTAGCAAGGTAGTGCCAAGAACAGATGAAGAAATGGCCTCATTTTCTCACACACACACACACACACACACACACACACACACACACTCACACACTCACACACACACACACACACACACACACACACACACACACACACACACACACACACCTTGTCTTCCTGCCTCAGGAGTCCCTTCTATCTTGTATCAGGGCCCTGCAGCTTTTAGGAAGCTGGCTGCATCCATCTGGTGGGACCAATAGTCGTAAAGTGTTGGATGTTTGTGCATATGTGGGGAAAGTGCAAGGTAGTTGAGTAGTAAGTGTTCCCTGCCTTGAGTGGTGGTTGCATTATGTATGTATGTATAAGGTCTTGAGATAATATGAAGTAGTGTTTGCAGTGCTGTAGTTATGGATGATGTCCAGAACAAAGACGAAGAAGGCACCTCTTACATGTCTGGGGAGTTTAACTTTTTCCAACATGACCTCCTTAAGTTATCTTCTACAAACGGCAGAATGAAGGTCCTTTCATATGCAGTTGACCTTACACTTACACCTCAGTATCCTGACACCACAGAAACAACAATACACATGCAAAACTGCATTATACAGTTAAAACAATAACTCACCTGGAATAGAATGCCTTCATTTTCACTCAAGTCTTCACTTACCTTGATAACCTCAGATGGGCATAAATCCAACATGCACTTCTTCCATACCCTTGAATAGCCAATTGCTCCCATTCAACCAAGCACAAACTGTTTTAGGCATCACATATGACACATGTTATTCACTCCACACATCACTGAATCATCACAGAAACAAATCAGATTTTGTTCAGAACACTAACTGGAACTAGATTTTAAGAAACGGAATCCTTGAACATCTTTTGTTAAACTATGCCTCACCTGTATGATCATCCACCCTGTCAAAAAGAAATACGGTATAACAAGACCATTATCCTCATAAAACAGAGCAGTCAGGACTTTACTGGCTGCCTAGCAACCTAAAGGATTCAAAACCTTCACAACAAAACAAAAATATGATCTCACCTTAATATGCTAGGCAATTATTTCTTTGCTGTAGCACTTGATACTTCTCATCCAAATCACTTCATAATCAATGTATTATCCTCTAATTATAAACCAAACTTCAGACTTTAACACTCTATATCCCCAGATTCCCTTCCTCCAGCAAACACAAATTTGATAACCTTATACATACTGAAAGGACCTGACTATCACTGAACAATTGCCCTACCAACCAAGTCTTGAACTCCACCCCACCGTACATACACTCAAATGAAACTACTTTCCCTGGATATATATATATATATAAGTTATCCTTTCTCACTTGTGTTCAGGGCACCACACATCTTAATGGAATTACAAACACTAATTCAACATAATGTCAAGGTGCCTCATGCCCAGGGTGCTGTTTCCTTAGTGAAGACACTGAACTCATGCTCCTCATTGGTATTGCACTCAGCACAGAAAGGTGAACATAGTCATCACTTTCTTTTACCTGTGGTTCTGCTTAGATGATGTTGCAGGTTACCTTTGTGCTACAGGAGTCCCATATAAGGGACTGAGAAGGAAAGTAAGAGCATATTATGCTTGGAGAAAGCTGTTAAGAGGGGCAGTAGTGAGGGGATGGAATTCCTCCTCTTCTGTATTGCTTTCTAAATGTATGAATATTATGGAGATTTTAATTTTCAACCTGATAACAAGATTGTAAACTTCAGAATTTATATGAATAGTTTTTATGAAAAAAAGTTTATGTTGACATGGAATTTTTGGTACCTAGAAGTTGATATTTTTATGAAAACTGAGTTTTGTTGTCAGATGTGCATATGAAATGTTCAGCTTTATATATTAGGACACAGTCTGTTAAACACTGTTAAATTATTTTCCCTCTCAGTCAGCACAGTCTTTATACCCCCAGATATCATTCTGCACTGACATAATTTAACATATGTCAGTCTTTAATATTTTTGGTTTGGTATTCTTGGAAATTAATGTCAAATTCTTAACTTGATTCACTTACTGTTTAGTTGTTAACTAACTTAGAAATATATTCAAATATTCAAGAGGATTCATATGTGTATCTTCATTTCATTACTGTTTAGGAGTGATTATATTATATGGTGTTAAACAGGTTTGTGAATGTGATTATGAATTATTGAGTTTGATAGTTAAGCCATCCAGCAACATGTGTATTTCATATTAACAACTAAAAACTGAAAGAAAATAGACATATTTGCACTGATTACTGTGGATGATGATCTGTGTGGTATTTCGAATAATTGAAAATGTTTTCCTTCTTGGCTGTTGAAACATTCTACAGATTGTGAAAATTACCAGGAAGATATTCTTGATTAGTGTATTAATGGAGTTAGGTTTGTACAGGTGCATATTTGTGCTTTTTCTACATATGAAATGCTGTCACTCCTGCCTTGTGTGTTCATCGTATTCTTGGCTTCAAATAAAATAATGTTTTATATAAACACCTTTTATTATACTTTAGATAAGATCAGTAAAGGTGATGATACACATTTTGGTTACAAGTAATGGTTATCAGACTGTTTTATTATAAAAGATATACCATGCTCACCTTTATTGGTCTATGTTGTGCCTGTTTCTTATTACTGGTGACTGAACACTGCTGGTTGCATGACTGGCAGTTAACTCGCAAAACCAAGCACAAAGGGCCTCGCATTTTGTGGTGTGCATTAAGGTAGATCATGATTCTTGTTTTATCACTTTTTTCCCACTAATATTTATTGAGCCCTGTAGTGATTAACAAAAGTATGATCATTAGCTAAATTGCTGACATTTAGGGAAACAGGCACAATGCATTGCAGTGAACGCAGTCGCCTATTAATGAGCAGATGCTAAGCCATTCTACAATGCCTAAAAAGGGTATGAGGCCAGGCCCTAATGTGCTTTGTTTTGTTGCACCAACAGTGGGTGGCTGATGGGTCTCCCACACATTCTACTTCAACTCCAGTCAGATTGGATTCTGCACTGCAGTTTGTTCCTCCCAATACCAACCCCAAGGAGTTCAAGACGGTCCAAAAGATGGTAAGTTGCTGTTCATGCTGTGTTCCCATGTGTTTGAAAACTTGATTTGAGTTTATGAAGAAATATGAAAAATATAGAGGAGTAACTTAATTTCTTCAAATTCCCCTTTGATATCAGATGTGTTTTTTGATCTTAAGATTTTGCAAGTCTGATGATCATTCTCTCCAGATTAAAGAAAACCGTCGTGTTGGGAACATCAGTGCAGGCCCCACATCACACCTTCTTGAGGGAGTCACCTGGGATGAGGCACGACGCATGCAGGATGCGAGCATGTCTGCAGCCACTGATCATGTTATTATGGTTGGAGCTGCATCCAAGGGAATTATTCAGAGAGATTTCCAGCATAATGCTGTTGTTTATAAAACGCCATATGCCAAGAATCCTTTTGATGCAATCACTGATCAGGAATTAGAAGAATATAAGGAACTGGTAGAACGCAAACAACGAGGGGATCCAAGTAAGTTTGAAATTCATATAATTATAGAGAAGGAAGCCCAGTCATAAAACTGGAACATTTTAGATGTACCAAGAATGAAATATCTTTTGGCTGGTTAAAGAGTGAGTTAAAAGAATTTATGTAAGTGAGGAGTGGAATGCAACCTATTGAAGAGGATTCCTATAATGGTTTTTTTGAATTATAGGAGGCAGAAAAATGGAAAGTAAGTAAGATGGGTTGCTCATTATTTTGAGAAAAGAAGTTTGACTGAGAGAACTTGTGAATGAGGAGAAATGCAGTGCAGTGGTTGGAGAAATCTGAAAAATGTGATATGCATATTTTGAATAACTTTGTAACTGCAGAGCTTCAAAATGAGGCATTGAACCACATGTTGTTATGCAGGTTATACTGAAAACCATCATGGTGGTAGTGTGTAAGGCTTTAGTTTTTGTATTTTTGTTAGTACACCTTTTCCATGCTTTCCTTTGGTCTGGGATGTTTGGGTTCATTCATGCATATTTATTTATTGGCACCAGTCTCAAGGAACTTAGGGTTGATTTCATCTATGTGCAGAAAGTGCCTGCAAAGTTAAGTGGGTAAGTGTGACAGATTAGGTGAATGCAGGCTACCTGCTTCCATCAGCTAATACTTCACGCTCATCCAACACCATCTTACTTTCATACTTTGAAATCAATTGTAACAGCTTGTATTTTAGGCTAGATAGGTACTCAACTGTTTGTTAATCTTAGTTCAGTTGATTTATGTTTACTGTCATATCTGTCTATCATCATTACTTCATTAGTAACTCAGTAGGGTGGATCAGGTACATGCAGCCTCTATATCATTACTTTCACGCATCCTCATCTCATCTTCATTGTAGTTCTCTTACATGAAACATGTACTACCATGATTATTAAAACACTTATTAACTTTTTTTATTAACACACTAGATTGATTTGTCCATGAAGACCAGTCTCCATTTATACAAATTCCATTAAGGAAATGCTTCTGTTACATCCAGTTCCCTGTCTTTCATTGAAGATCTTTTCAGGAAATGTCCTTTTTTCGCACATATTTGCCATTTCCCACTTTAGCGAGGTAGCATCAAGAACAGAGAACTGAGCCTTTGGGGGAAAATCCTCACATGGCCTCCTTCTCTGTTCCTTCTGTTAGGCATTTCAGGGTTTATCCTATTATTTGGTGTGAATGCACTTGTACATAACCCTCACAAAAGAAGAAAAAATGAGGAAGAAGCAAAGCACAAATCAACTGAGATCATTAGTTTGGAGATGATGTTTGAAACAGTTAAAGACACCGTATCCTCAACACCAGTAAGATGAAATAGAGAGGTCTCAGAAAACGTTGATATATTTAGAAAAGGTCTTACGAATATATGGTACTGGATGGAAGCTGTTAGAAGCAGTAGGAATTTATTGTCAAGGATATAAGGCATGTTTACAAACTGAAAGAGAGGAGAGTGAATGATTCCAATTGAAGGTCTGTCTTTGGCAGGGGTGTATGTTGTCACCATGGCTGTTTTATTTGTTTATGTATAAGGTGGCGAGGTAGGTAAATGCAAGAGCCTTAGAGAGAGGGGTGAGTGTGCAGTCTGTAGGGAAGTCAGGGCCTGGGAAGTGAGTCACTTGTTTGCTGATGATACATTACTAATGACAGATTCGAATGAGAAACTGCAGAAGTTGATGACTGACTTTGAAAGAGTTTGTGAAGGAGGAAGTTGAGAGTAAATGTGGATAAAATCAGAGGTATTAGATATAGCAGGGTTGAGGGACAGTTCAGTTGGGATGCGAGTTCGAATGGAGAAAAATTGGAGGAAGTGAAGTATTTTAGATACCTGGGAGTGGACATGTCAGCATACGGAAGCAGAAGTGTTTTATGGGGTGGGATGAGGGGTGAAAGTTCTAGGATCAATGAAGAATGTGCAGAAATAAAGATCATTATATTGGAGGCAAAAATGGGTATGATTGGAGGTATAGTTGTCCCAACAATATTATGTAGATGCGAGGTTTGGGGTATAGATGAGGTTGTGAGGAGGTGGTTTGGAAATGAAATGTTTTAGGATAATATGTGGTGTTGGGGGTTTGACTGAGTAAGTAGTAAAAGGTTAAAAGAGAGGTGTGGTAATGAGAGTATGGTTGAAAGAGCTGAAGAGGTGGAGAAAATGAATAAGGGTTGATTAAGGGGATGTATGTATTAGATGTTGAGGGAACAAGGAGAATGGGGAGACCAAATTGGGTATGGAAGGATGAAGTGAAAAAGATTTTGAGTTGGACCTGAACACACAGGAGGGTTAAAGACATGAATGGGATAGAGTGAAGTGGAAGTGGTATACAGAAGTCGACATGCTATCAGTGTAATGAACCAGGGCATGTGAAGCATTCAGGGTAAACCATGGAAAGGTCTGTGGGGCCTGGTTGTTGACAGAGAGCTGTGGTTTTGTTGTATTATGTATGACAGCTAGAGAATGGATATGAGCAAATGCAGCCTTTTTTCATCTGTTCCTGGCTCTACCTTAATCATGTGGGAAACAGCAACTAAATATGCAAAAAATCAAGAAAAAATATCAACAGAATATCAAAAGTTCTTGACCCATACATGGCTCACAGTCTAGATGAAATTTCAACATATGTGCTGAAGATCTGTGTGGACGCACTAGACAGACCTCTCGAAATGCTCTTAAAGATATCACTGGAGAGGCAAAGTGCCAGTGGAGTGGAATGGAAAAGGGCATACATCATAATTCCCTATAAGACAGAGGACCAGGAAAAGGTACTACACAGCTGGCTGGTATCACTGAGAAGTGATTCTATAAGATAATTAGAGACCAAATTGATAATTCTCAACAAATTGATAATTCTCATCTTCAAGGGTAAACTGGTGATTTGAGAAGTAGACCTCACTTGTTGCTGATTGTAAAGTTTAGATTTTTACGTATATATGGATCATGAGGAGGTGCTTGAGGATTTTCAAAATACAGTGATGCATGCAGTTGAATCAGTACCTTTTATGAATCATCTTTCTTTGAATATAGGAGGTGACTTGATAGAGAAAAAAGTAAAAACCAGGTGAGGATGTTTTCAGATAATCAGATATTGGTCAGTGCTTTTAAGGACATTTATATTTCAGTTGAGGAGATAGAGATAGAAAAGATGAATATTACACCAGAACGAGCTCAGGTAGATGTAGTGGATGATTCTATACAAGACTCCACTCTCAACACCACCGCCCCTACCAGTCCTACTTCTGATCAAGAAGGTGGGTCTTGAGTTCCTTATTTAATGTTCATACTGATTGAAAGATTTGATATCTGATATTTAATAAATGTTGGGTGTGTACAAAAATCTTTCTTTGCAGTTTTATCGATTGCTTACCACTAGTTATGTCTGGACAAAGTCTGGTCATGTTGAAATTGCTCTGGTCCCATCATCATGTTGTGCATCTGAATATCAAGTTGTTGTATCTTCATGTATAATGTATAGATTGCCACCGATTAGTTACAAGTGGCATTACAATTTTGTTTTCTTTTATTTATCATTGTGATGTGTTTTTATTGTAATGAATTTACTTAGGTGTTTCAGATTTGTGAGGAAGCCTAATTCATAATTTTTAAGCATTGAGTTGAAATCTTTATGGGTTATGTACAGTAGATATAATGTGAATTGGCAGTTTAGATACTGAAACAGTAAAGTATGGCCAATATAAGTAAACTATGCAAAATAGATTGACCTTTTTCCTTGTAATTTAAAATGAATTGATCGCCACATGAAGCATCCTTTGGTGCTTCCATATATTGAATATTGTTTTTTTTTTTTTTTTTTTTTTTTTTTTTGTCGCTGTCTCCCGCGTTTGCGAGGTAGCACAAGGAAACAGACGAAAGAAATGGCCCAACCTCCCCATACACATGTATATACATACGTCCACACATGCAAATATACATACCTACACAGCTTTCCATGGTTTACCCCAGACGCTTCACATGCCTTGATTCAATCCACTGACAGCACGTCAATCCCGGTATACCACATCGCTCCAATTCACTCTATTCCTTGCCCTCCTTTCACCCTCCTGCATGTTCAGGCCCCGATCACACAAAATCTTTTTCACTCCATCTTTCCACCTCCAATTTGGTCTCCCTCTTCTCCTTGCTCCCTCCACCTCCGACACATATATCCTCTTGGTCAATCTTTCCTCACTCATCCTCTCCATGTGCCCAAACCACTTCAAAACACCCTCTTCTGCTCTCTCAACCACGCTCTTTTTATTTCCACACATCTCTCTTACCCTTACGTTACTCACTCGATCAAACCACCTCACACCACACATTGTCCTCAAACATCTCATTTCCAGCACATCCATCCTCCTGCGCACAACTCTATCCATAGCCCATGCCTCGCAACCATACAACATTGTTGGAACCACTATTCCTTCAAACATA
Organism: Panulirus ornatus; assembly: GCF_036320965.1. NCBI lineage: Eukaryota > Metazoa > Arthropoda > Malacostraca > Decapoda > Palinuridae > Panulirus > Panulirus ornatus. Next base: position 69,082,740 of record NC_092235.1, read on the forward strand.
CCCATTTTTGCTTTCCGAGATAATGTTCTCGACTTCCACACATTCTTCAAGGCCCCCAGAATTTTCGCCCCCTCCCCCACCCTATGATCCACTTCCGCTTCCATGGTTCCATCCGCTGCCAGATCCACTCCCAGATATCTAAAACACTTCACTTCCTCCAGTTTTTCTCCATTCAAACTCACCTCCCAATTGACTTGACCCTCAACCCTACTGTACCTAATAACCTTGCTCTTATTCACATTTACTCTTAACTTTCTTCTTCCACACACTTTACCAAACTCAGTCACCAGCTTCTGCAGTTTCTCACATGAATCAGCCACCAGCGCTGTATCATCAGCGAACAACAACTGACTCACTTCCCAGGCTCTCTAATCCCCAGCAGACTTCATACTTGAATATTGGTATTCATGTTTTATTCCCGTCATTAACCCTGAAATGGCAGCCAGCATTAAATGTGTTCTTTCTTAGCTAGTGATATCATCATAAGATGTTTGAACTTTTTCTGCCTCCCATTAATTATGGTATCATAGAGGTCTCAATCATTGCCAGATAGGTGTGGAATTTGTTTTTTCTAAGTACCCCTAGAATCACCATTGTAGATGCAAGTTTCTGCCTTCTTCTGTTGTGTGTACAGTGGTCCCATGGAAAATACGTAGCTTGTTGGATGACTAAAGCGATGAGATGGAATGCTGTTAATCACATGTATTAGCTAGTGAGGAAAGTGAAAAAGGAAAACAGGTGAAATGTGAAGAAGTGAGTGACTCAGAGAGTGATTTTAGTGGATACAAAAAGGATGGGGCCGGTGCGGAACCCCACCATCCCACATCCCCATTACCCTCGAACTCAGCCTTTGTGTGGTCATTTGGAATAGAATAGTACTAATATTTGCACCTAAGGTACATAGGTGTAATCTTATGGTGATTGGGTACTTAAGCAATAGATGAGAGTGAGGAGCTAGAGTATTTCCAAGTGTATTTTGACTCTATCATTTATAAGAGTGCATAGTAATTTTCTGTTTGTACTGTTCAAGAAGGGGATTTTACACTTGTGGAGCCATGCCTCTTGAAAATTATGTGTTGCACGTCTTGTATTTTAATATGCTTTCTGCATTAGCCGTATTCACCATTCGTATATTATTTTTTTATTTTGCTTTGTCGCTGTCTCCCGCGTTAGCGAGGTAGCGTACCTCCACACGTTTTTTAACAAGCTTCTTTCATAATTTCATGCTATGTCTTCTGATTATTCTTTTCCAACTTCTCCCAGAGAACTGTTCACTGTCTGTGTCATTTATCTATTTTGAAAACATAAAGGTTGTGATCAGGTCACCCCTTGCTCCTCTTATTTCCAAGGGGGGCAGATTTAAGGATTGTAGCTAAGCCTTGTTAACCCAGCTTTCTTAATTCTGTAACCATCTTTGTTGCTCTCCTCAGGACCTTTTATTATAACATCTTTAGGTGTGTTGTCCAGACTTGAGAAGCATTTTAAAGTTTTGGCCTTATTTGTGGACGTCTGTCTATCTATCCATATCTGATGCCTGTTCCAACTGGAACTCCGTCATTGAGGTGGCCACGGCAATAGTTTCCATACCTAGAGAACTCCAGTGCTGATTCTAAGCCTTTAGTGCCTCACCTTTAACAGGTCACTGGCAGAGGGAAACTCTAGCACAGTGTTTGCAGAGGTTCTTATCTAATGTTCCTGCTGGCTACTACTACTTAATGCTCGTACTTATATTTCTACCTAATGTCTCTACCTAATGCTCTTGCTGAATATTTTCTTATCCTTGAACTTGATATGCATTTGCACACAGTTTGACAGTTTTGTTTGATATTTGTTACCAGACAGTGGTCTCCTTAACTATTCTCTTAAGGTGAGACTCTGGCACCAGGTAAGGGACATTGTTGACTTGCATGTCTTTCGTACAAACAGATTCCTGTAGGTTGTATCCTGCTTGATGATAATCATATCAAGGACTTCTTTTGCAGTGACCAGTTCTCATTACTTTACATTCACTTTAGTTGAAGTTAATCTACCATGTATTTGTTAAGGTTCCTTTTCGAGGTAATGCAGTTCTCCATGCTTTTCATTTCCCTCATGAGCTTTGCATCAACTCCAAACATATTCATGTAGGAGTTCATACTTTGTGGAAAACCATTTACACATATCAAGAGGAGTAACGATCCAAGGAAAGAATGCCATGGCGCTCCCCTGGTGACTTCAACCCATTTTGTGGAATCTTGTCTGACAAGGCTTTTCATCTTTTCCACAATGATAATCTTTATTCCTGCTTGGTGATCCAGCTTCTGTACCTCCCAAGCAACATAGCGTGAAATGCTTTTTGGCAGACTAGATACAGCCCACCCAGTCTTCCCCTTTGTGTGTAATTATCTGTTTGTATTGTAAGAGGAAAGAGTGTTACATTTATATGGCTCCATCACTTCAACTTTTTCTGTTGCTATACTACTTCTCTGAATTTACCATGTCCTCAGTCATTCTGTACAGTTCATCCACCACTCTTATGATATGAAAATAGCTCCTCACACGTTTTTAAACAAGTTTCATGCTTATTTTTATGCTATTTCTTCTGGTTGTTCTAATCCTGCATCTCTTGAAGAACTGCTCACTGTCTGCCATGTTGATTTGTTAAGCTTAAAGGTTGTGATCAGGTCATCCCTCACTCTTTTCTCTTCCAAACTGGGCAGATTCAAAGCTTCTAGTCTTTCCATTCATCCATCACTTTTATACTATAAAGATAGTTCCTCTCATCAATTTTGTTAAGTTTCTTGTTTAATTTCATGTTATTTCCTCTAGTCATTCTTTTTTGACATTTCTAGAACTTTTCAGTGTCTATTTCATTGTTTTAGAAACTTAATCCCCTATCCCTGGGGATAGGGGATTAAGAATACTTCCCACGTATTCCCTGCGTGTCGTAGAAGGCGACTAAAAGGGGAGGGAGCGGGGGGCTGGAAATCCTCCCCTCTCGTTTTTTTTTTTAATTTTCCAAAAGAAGGAACAGAGAATTGGGCCAGGTGAGGGTATTCCCTCAAAGGCCCAGTCCTCTGTTCTTAATGCTACCTCGCTAACGCGGGAAATGGCGAATAGTTTAAAAGAAAGAAAGAAGAAACTTAAAAGGTTGTGATCAAGTTACCCCTCACTCTTCTTTCTTTTAAGGTGGTCAAATTTAAAGCCTTTAACCTTTCCATGTAACCCAGTTGTCTAAATCCTGGTACCATCTTTGTTGCCCTCCTTTGGACCTTCTCTATTATTTCTTTGTTCTTCTTTAGGTCCAGTAACCAAACTCAGGAAACATATTCTAGTTCTGGCCCTATGTGTGATGTGAACCGCTTGCTGAATATTTCCTTACCCTGGAACTTGAATGCTATTCTAATTTTTGCGAGCAGACAGTTAGTCTCTTCAACTATTCTCCCAAGCTGGGACTGTGGTGATGGGTTAGGAACAGTATCAGCATTCAAACCTCTCTTACAGATTCCTGTACTTGTTTCCTGTTAGATCATAATCATACAATACCTGTTTTCACTATGACCCATCCTCATTACTTTACATTCACTCAGTTTGAACTTCATCAACCATGTATTGGATCGCTAGTGAAGTTTGTCTCTTTGGAAGGTGGTGCAGTTCTCCATGCTTTTCACCTCCCTATGACCATTGTTTCAACAGCAAACTTATTTAGGGAGGAGTCTATTCAGATTAGTAAGTCATTAACAGATATGAAGGTTAATGGTTCCAGAATAGAACCCTGAGGCACTTTGTTGTTGTCCTCAAGCCATTTTGAGAAGAATCCTCTGGTATATCTGATGGAAGAAACCTACGAAGATTTTCTGGTCTAGAGTGAAACTAAATTGAAGGGCAAAGGCAGTAGTATGGTCATGATGATGCAGTTATTATCATTGCATATTTGGTATGGGTATTTGCAGATTTTTGGAGGATCAGATAAGATTAACACTACTATGCACTTCTTCCCCACAGTTAATCTTTCTGTTGTGTATTGTCTGAATGGGCTATCCTGTACTATTTCCTGAAACTTAAGGCCATCTTATATTAAGAGGGCCATTCCTTCCCTCGTTTCCCTTCTCTTTCCCTCCTTATTATCATGTATCCCCCTGGACAAAACAGCTGAGATTTTATTTGTATTGTAGGTTTTTTACCACTACTACAACATCATGAAGTGCACCATCTCTTCCACTGTCAATGAGTTCCAGCACTTTACCATTAACTGTTAATCCATCAACTTTTCGATACATTACTTTTAGTCTGACATTACCATCTCCCAACATTCTTGCCCTCTCTCTGGTTCTGGCAGGGCTTATCTGTCCTCTTTCCTTGTTTGGTGTCTCCAGTCTTTTGTCTTCTGATTGTATTCTTTGTTTTTCTTCCTTTGATTCATCATATTTGAAGAATAACCTTGTGAATTCCACCTTGTCTGAGTTCTTTACCTTGCCTAGGTACCTCCTGGCTAGATGATTCCAAGTCATTTGGTTATAACCACAAATTCCCCACTTTTACTTCATCATCAAAATGGTATCTGATAGTTTCATAGCTTTCTGTAATATTTTGATAAGTATTTCTACCTTCTTTCTCCTTTTTTTTCTTATCTGGTGTATGATCTTCCAAACAAAAAATAATCAATGACTTATTCTATCATCCTTTTGCTTTACTAACATTTCTAATTTTGGTGGTACTCCGTTTTCAGCTGCATTCTTTTGCATTGAATAGTCATCAGCCTATGTGTCTATGACTTTCTCTGTGATTTCTTTTTAAGATGAAAGGCATTGGTCCTGTGTACTCAGTACTTTTCTAAACCTTTCATTAACTAGGCTGTACATTTCCATGATTCCTCCATCTATGACATTAGATATTACTCTTTTTAACACTTCACTTAATATCCTGTTTACTTTGGGGTCTGTGTTCATCCACATCATTTTTCACTCTCTGTGTTTGTTAATCAGCTGCCAAAATTACTAATGCACCTACTGCCCACTGTGTCAATAGATTCTGTATGTGTTTTAGTCCTTTCTGCTAACAGAACATTTGCTGAATTGCATGTTCTTCACCTCCCTACTCATTATTGTGAATAAATTCTGTATACATTTTAGTCCTTTTCTCTTTGTGAACAGCCTCTAGGAAATTTAGAAAAGATCCATCAGACTATATTTGCCTTTTAATGAATTCATCCTCATTTGTCTACTCCTGTTCCTCCTAAATTCCATGTTATATCTAATTTTTGTTTTACACCTAGAGACTTTATTTCTGAGATCCTCTCTCATCTCATGACTCCCTTTTTGATCCTTGAATTGATTCCTCAATTTTGTAACTCCTACTGTAGTTGTGTTAACTTACTTCGTAGGTTTCCAATAACATTTAACCTTTGTTCTTGTGTTCCTCTTTCATCTTTCCCTTCAGTCTCTTCCTTATGGATATTGATGTGACTGACTGGTCTTGGTACTTTTCCTTATTTGAATCCATATCAGATTGAAGTTCAGTTTGAGGCAAAATTCTTTATTGTAGTACTTGGCTTTTTTATTGTTTGTTGACAATTTTGTCCAAGCTTTCCTGTCAATTTTTCTGCTTTCTTTTAAGACCTCAGTTTTTTCTTTCTTAGCTCAAAGTAATACCAGTAAGAGTGATGAAGCTTACTAGAACAAAATAGCATTAATCATGTGAAGAATTTAAATCTGTAACTGACATTGAGTGTTGCATTTTGGGTACTCTAAAAGTGTATTCTCTTTAGTCAAGAGCTTCACTTTTTGTTGTAAAATTTAGCTTCATTTGTTCACTTAACCAATGATAGTCACTCATTCTCTTGAAAATTAAACCTTCATGAAAAGGCACGGTCTCAGTGCTTTCAAAGACCTCCTTTCCATTCCATCTCTTTCAGGTTGGTGCTCTGATGTATTCCACAGTGAAAACACTTTTGAAGTTTTAATTCAGCCTTCACATATCCGTACATCATCTTTGATAACTCTTCCATATAAATTCCTAAGCCTGTTAAGTTGCCCTTTAACTGACAATTTCCTCCCTATGAATTTATGGAAAAGTTATGGACTTTCTCCTGATTAGTCCTCAATATTCTTTTCAAAGTTTCTTTGTTCCTCCTGACTTTACTTGCTAAACTTGTTCCTTGTATTCTTATATTTAATTGCTTATTTGTACTGTAGTTTGTTTGTGTGGAAAACTGAATATTTTAACATGTTTAATCTTTTTCTTACTTGATGGATCTGTTACAGATATAAGTCAATTTCATGGGGTAAAACTGATGATGTTAAGATATGTTTACCAGATAGACTGAGCACATGAAAATAATAGATTTTACTGTATAATCATTGTCTTTTGAGAGATATGGGTTATGTAAAATATTTTAAGAATGATGTTTTGGAAAAATGTGTAGCAGAGCAGGGATTTGTATTTAGATGAGTTTATAAAACAGCTTTTAACTGGCATTTGATGCAGAAGGTATATGACTTCACTCCTGAATTTTTGTTTGAATATATATAAAATAATGTGATGAAGTTTCTGCACAAGGGAATAGGAAAGCTGTTGGAAGTAAAATGGCTTGATGATGATAGCATGTAATTGGTACACACAGCATCAAGCGCTACTGTGCTGAAGGTGGAAACAAAACAGGCGCCAAGAGCAAGCAAAGCACAGTCTGTCGTCCTGAGTGATGGTCAGTAGGGTTTTCAAGTTTGTCTGCTAATAAGTAGTGTGTGGGATACGTCCACTAAAGCTGATTGATGATGGTGAAACTTGGAAGGATACATCGTCCATAACAACCAACAGAACTTTTAAACCACCTCAGGGTTTTACATTCTGGATAGGTTTTCTGAATTTAGGTGGAAAAATGTAGCAGTGCCAAAAGCCTGTGTAGATACTAGTAAAAGATATATACACTATTTCTTTACAACAAGAGGGTAGAATCTCCAAAAAGAATTAACTAATATATAAGGTGGTTTAAGAATTCTGTACAAAATCTTTGAGGGCAGATGTCTTTTTGGATGACTCCCCCAAGATCACCATCGTGTAAGACTCGTCTCTGCGTTTCTGCTGTGTAGCGTAGGTTCTGTATGGCTGCTTTTGTTCTTGTCTCTACATTTGATCCCAGATTATAGCTATAGATTGCAAGTCTATAATTGACACCTTGTACTTGTTTTAAGCATGATGGTCAACCTGAGGTTTTGTGTAATGTCCCGTTTGGAAGTTAAGAATTTTTTTAGGTATACCCTCACAGTAGCTCATTCTGCAGTTTTGTTTGAACTAATTTTCGTATAGGTTATTACTCAGAATTAACTTAAAAGGTATTGCTGGTTCAGTATTTTAGGTGTGATTTAGATCAATATTAGATATAAAACAATCTGTGCCCTTTTTTGTATTAGTGTATAATGTTCCATGATTACATTTCAGTTTGTAATCGGTTATTACAGCTACTATACTTTCATAAAGTTTTGTTGATGTGCTTCAAGGATCAAAAGTGATGTATAGATCTTTACTTAATTAATTGTTTGATTTTGTAGATAAAGACTGTTAACTATTATAGTGATATAAAAATTCATCTATTCAGTGAAAAAAATTTAGTGTTGCATTCCTTTTGTAGCAGTTATTTATAGTACCCTCTCCCAATGATTCTATATCATATGGTAGATGGAGAACGGGTTGTTCGCCAAAAGCCAAGCCTTCCCCCTAAACCCAGCATTCCGAAGAAGCCCACCTTGGGCCCAGGTGTACCAGTTGGCCCCCCACAGAGGGTCCAGGCAACTATGAAAACACTGCCAGCGAGAGGTAACCTGCAGGACTGTGTGCAGGGACCACTTTAGACAACCATATCTGATGCTCACTGCTGCTGTATTTAATGTCAGGGGTACAGGCTTAGCATTGAAGTTAATTATTCCAAATATTCTTTGTGGACCTTCTTGGATAAATTTGCAGTGTGAAGCATTTGGGGAAAGTATATGATTAACTCGGCAGTCAGTGTTGGACATGGGTATTACTCTGTACCAGTGCCTTTAAAGTGTGGAAGTGTGGTTATAATCCTTTTCTACTCTGAATCAGTGGTTGCTGTCAACTATGGAGACTGATGACAAACAAGGCTAATCTATATGAGTGTTGCTTTTGTGTGAAACATTCACTAATTATGCTAATGATTGTGCTTTAAATGTATTTAACTGATACGTGGTTGACAGTCAAAGGAACTTGAATTCAAAGTAAAATTTTTTGAGATATTTCCACATTACCAACAACAATGTTTGTGAGGTGTGTGGGAACTGTGACCCTGGCCAGTTTTGTGTGATGATATCCCTCCCTCAGATGGCTCTCCCTTTGAAGACCTGCAGCCCTCCCTGCAGACAGCAGGTGGAGTTAGGGACCAGGAGGAGGTGTTACCTCCTCCTGGCTTGGATACCTTGTCCCACTCCCCCACTGTCCAGGTGGGTGAGGGCCAGCTTACCCCCCGAACCAACTCTCTCACCCGTGGAATTCAGAAGATGCTAAAGGCAGCATCACGATCTAGTAAGATCATATCCATGTATATCCCAGCTGCGTACTCACAAGAGAAACTGTCTATCACAGTTTTGGCCGAGGTTGCATAAGCCGGCCAGTAAAGTGGGCTAGCATGGGCTTTTCATGTTGGAATGATCCATAAATCCAAAACATACAGAACCTTTGGCCAGAGCGGTGTTAGATGAACCTGTGTGTGCCTAACAGTCATTGATCTAACAGGTAGCCTGGTGCTTGTAATGAACAGGTGGGGCTCAGCTTGTGAATTTATTTCCTGAAATCTCATTAAAGTTATCACAGCTGTTTTTAGCTGGTGTGGGTAGTAGTATAACTCAACCCCTTTAGTATATGTTTTCTTATTACCATATGTAATTTCTCATTTGAATGTTTGTTGCTTTGGTTTCATAAATTTTGACCAGGTAGTTCATGATCAAAAACATAGAAAAAAAATTAAGATATTTGATACCAAAATATATTTGCTTCAACACTGATAAGTAGTCTGCTGTAACAGACAAGAGGTAATTTTATTGCTTTTACACTTGGTACATGCATTTTTAGTGTTTTTCATGTGATTCATTTTTCATTATGAATTTTTATTAGTCAAGAGTACATTACTTTAGGGGTTAATTTACCTTTAAAACTAAACATAGTATAGGTTTTTGTCTGAACTCCAGCCATGTTCTTCCACTTAAGTAGTTCCTCAAAGCAAATATCTTACTTCATGTGAACTTACTCCTGTTGGTATTGGTGAAATACAGGGATTTGATGAAGATGCCTGTGGTTCACTTGATAACTCCTTTAAGTATGCTGGTTGGTGACTAATAGTGTTTTAAGATTGTGGTGTGAGCTAACCATTTTAAATGTATACAGTCAGAGGTCTTCTTTGTGATACAATTAATGAATTATAAAGTGCTAAAAAGTATTTACAAGAAGTTTGAAGGTGCTTGTAAATTCGAGTATGTTGCTTTCTAGAAACAATACATTGATATGATATGTAATGTTTATTCTATTTTCACCATTTTAATGCTTTTATTTGTGGGAGTACAACATCATATCTGCAATATATATATTGACATTGGTAAGATTTGTAAGGATTTTGCAACTACGTTTTTTTTCCAGGATTTTTAGGTGATGATGATGTAATTGTGCCATGTGCATGAGTACATGTATTGTATGTGCATGAGTAGCTATCTTGAAAATCAAACTGTATGAAATCTTAAGATACATAATACTAGTATATGACATAGCACGTGATTTTGTTTTGTTCTGAATAGCATGGTTATCTCTTTCTAATCATTAGCCCTCCTTATAGAATAATGTTATGTAGTTTAGTTTGCTAACTGAATTTTGTTTGTACTGTTCCTTATACTAGCAGAGGAAGATGGAGTGAAGGCGCGGGAGCCAAGTCCCACGCTGGAGCGTTCAAAGTCTGCATTTTATAAAAACGAAGGTACTTGTATTTAGGATTAGAATAATTACTTTTTAATTGCAAAAGATTTTTTTAATGTTATTTTTCCAGTTAAGGATATTCACTCTTGGGTTACATCTACATTAAGATGTGAAGAAAAATGATCATAAAAAATGTGTTTCAGGTTAGATCTGGAGAAAGATATGTTAAGTATTTTCTATTATTAATTCAGTCATTTCATTTTTCACTAGTTAGTGCAATTGGTGATAAGTTTTTCTACATTTTGTTTCTTAAAAGTAGATTGTTAATTTCTCGTAGAATAGCATAAACTTTTTTAGATTGCTAAACACATGAGTGTTTCTCTCCTTTGATGTTTGTTTTAGTTAAAACACATAATTGTTTTCTTTTCTTAGATGCATAGTCTTACATCTTACTAACATATTTGATACAGTAAACTTAGTAATTCACCTTTATTTTAGCTATTTATTATCTTAAAACTAGGAAACATAAAAGTTAAGCTATATCTAAGCAGTGTCTTTCATTCATTGCTTTGAGTACAAGTCTTTGCACCTTGGCTTATGAATGTAGTATTGTTATGTTCAAATTCTAACTCATAAATTTTGGCATCTATGTTTGCATATTCACAGTGATTTGTATTCACTTAGTGTTTGATTTGCAACCTGCATGGCATTGAACTAACCAGAAATGCATGTTGTTTTTGTGGTCTGGTTGATCAGTGGCAACTGAGAAGCGGTCAGCACTCCAGCGCCGCTCCTGGTCTCTGTCACGTAAAGGTAAGGGCCAGTACCATGTCTAGTCAGTTTTTTATGGCTCTTCTCAAAACTCTTCCTGTCTGATTAGGGTGGGCATTATTGTGTGCATACAGTTGGAAATTTAGATTTGCACATCCACAATATCTGACACTGCAATTCACATGATTACATAGCTCTTATGAGACCAAATTGATGGGCTAGTTATAGTTAGGCTTACCAGATGGGGCAGTTTCAAAGAAACATAGTACATTACAAGTACACAGATTGATATAAGGTCTGTGGATGCTCACTATTGGGTGATTGCGGGCTAGCATAGCTTGAAAATTTCATTCTTTATGTAATCTCCAAACCACTTAGGCCTGTCACTTTCATTTGTGTCTTTGGGTGTCAGAAATTTTACTCTCTCTCTTCAGAATGCCTGGTTACTTAGCTTGTTATAAAAGCAGATTAATAGTAGTTACTGAACATCCTTTTTTTCATTGTAGTTATTTCTGATTGGAAAACGTGTAGGGCAGATCGACTGAATATAGTGCAGACATCACACTGATTCTGCTTGGTTAGCATCAGCAAGAAAACTTTACAACAAACAATTACCTACGTGATGGACTTTATCAAAAATTAAGTGTGGAGGATAGGGAGTTAGAGATGTGTAAATGTAACTTCTTATGCAGTAAGAAGTTAGTGCACAGCTTGATGTGCACATTTGCAAATGGCAAGAATACTGAAGTCTTAGAAAATGGTGATCTCATTTGGCTGTGCACATTTGCAGATGGCAGGATTACTGGTCTTTGATGATGGCGATCCCATATGGCAGTTAACAAACATTTCGACCAAATTAGGATTTAGTACATCCTTTTTTTATTGTGATGTCTTGTTTTTCCATTTGCCTAGATTTCATGAATGAAAATGGCAGTTTTGGAGTGGTCTTTCTGCCAAATAGAGTGTTTGTGTAACTCACTCCTGTAAATATCAAGTTTTTGATCTTTATAGATTTTACCCAGTCTTGCATGTAAAGAATGCTCGTTATATATCTAATTTAGGGGAGTACCTTCTGTGTGGTAGCTATGTAACTATAGGGTTTAAAGATATGGTACTTTGTGACTATACATGCACACTTGACAGAGATAAAAGATAATGATAATACTTTAAAGATGAACAGTAGCTAGCAGATGTCTTGGATATTTGCTTATGTGATTGTTGTTGGTTCTTGTTTTTGCTGGTCATGTAGTGACTTGCTAAACTCTTGTCATTTTTAGGAATAGCAAAGAAAATATTAACTTTATCAATTTACTGTTTTTGTCTGAATAATTCTGTGAGTATTAAAGAGAGTCCGTGGAAACAGCTTTTGCTTGCTTTCAGAAGAGACACCTTAGCTTTCCACTCACTTTCGTGAAGAGTCACAGGAGCTTCCACTTTTCTTGAAATATGTGGAATTTGTCATCCTTTCCTCAAGGGTAGAACATTTGTCTTACTGTTAACTTGTGTAAGAAATATTACATTTGATAAACTTGCTCATAACATGTCAGCTCATTACATGTCACTTCGAATGTTTTTCTTTCTGGACACATAACTAAGGAAGAGATTAAGGCTTCAAAAGAATGTGGCAGAAGGCCTATAGTGTAATGACATCTTTTCCTTGGCAACTCATTGCATAAGCTGGATTCATGTCATGCACTTGTGCCTTTTGAGAATGCACATTCTCAATGGATGATCAAGTGAGGAACCTACATAAACCTAGAATGCGAAGTAAAATTTTGAAATGATTGTTTTTTTTTTTTTTTTTTTTTTTTTTTTTTTGCCGCTGTCTCCCGCATTTGCGAGGTAGTGCAAGGAAACAGACGAAAGAAATGGCCCAACCCACCCCCATACACATGTATATACATACGTCCACACACGCAAATATACATACCTACACAGCTTTCCATGGTTTACCCCAGACACTTCACATGCCCCGATTCAATCCACTGACAGCACGTCAACCCCGGTATACCACATCGCTCCAATTCACTCTATTCCTTGCCCTCCTTTCACCCTCCTGCATGTTCAGGCCCCGATCACACAAAATCTTTTTCACTCCATCCTTCCACCTCCAATTTGGTCTCCCTCTTCTCCTCGTTCCCTCCACCTCCGACACATATATCCTCTTGGTCAATCTTTCCTCACTCATTCTCTCCATGTGCCCAAACCATTTCAAAACACCCTCTTCTGCTCTCTCAACCACGCTCTTTTTATTTCCACACATCTCTCTTACCCTTACGTTACTTACTCGATCAAACCACCTCACACCACACATTGTCCTCAAACATCTCATTTCCAGCACATCCATCCTCCTGCGCACAACTCTATCCATAGCCCACGCCTCGCAACCATACAACATTGTTGGAACCACTATTCCTTCAAACATACCCATTTTTGCTTTCCGAGATAATGTTCTCGACTTCCACACATTCTTCAGGGCTCCCAGAATTTTTGCCCCCTCCCCACCCTATGATCCACTTCCACTTCCATGGTTCCATCCGCTGCCAGATCCACTCCCAGATATCTAAAACACTTCACTTCCTCCAGTTTTTCTCATTCAAACTCACCTCCCAATTGACTTGACCCTCAACCCTACTGTACCTAATAACCTTGCTCTTATTCACATTTACTCTTAACTTTCTTCTTTCACACACTTTACCAAACTCAGTCACCAGCTTCTGTAGTTTCTCACATGAATCAGCCACCAGCGCTGTATCATCAGCGAACAACAACTGACTCACTTCCCAAGCTCTCTCATCCCCAACAGACTTCATACTTGCCCCTCTTTCCGAAACTCTTGCATTCACCTCCCTAACAACCCTATCCATAAACAAATTAAACAACCATGGAGACATCACACACCCCTGCCGCAAACCTACATTCACTGAGAAAGCTATGATGGGGTTAATAGCAATGCTTTTTGGAAGCTGTTGTGATGTATGGTGTAGCAGGAAAGCTTCTAAAAGCAATGAGGATTATCTTTCAAGCGACTAAGGCAGTATTGGAAGGGGAATTAAGGGAGGATGGTAATTAGTTCCAAATTAGCCTGCAGCAAGGATGTGTGATGTCATCATGGCTGTTGACTCTTATTCTGTTTATGGTGAATGTGATGGTCTTCAGGAGAAGTTCAGTTTTGAAGGCTTTTGTGTATGTGTGTGTGTGTTTGGGGAGCAGTCAGTTGCTGTTTGCTGATGACACAACTATGGTGGAAGATTCCATTGAGAAATCTGGTGTTTGAGGCTGGGAATATGCTCAAGAGGAGAGACTTGAGCATTAATGTAAGTGAATGTGAGGTTATGAAGTATACCAGGAGAGAAGACAGGTTAGTCTGAGTTTGAGATTGAGTGGAGCAAATCTGGAAGAAGTGAAGCATTTTAGGTACTTGAGACACTGAATCTGCTAGCATTGAAATTTGATTTAAATGGGGCAGGAGAAGCTTTTCTAGCAAAGTTCAGGGAGTGTTGTGAGTGCCCACCAGAACTTGACCACATTGGATAAAACTTTATGGATTTTCTATTATGAAGAAATTAGCAAATCACATTGGGTATAATTAAGAAAAAAATGTTTATAGAAAACATAATGAAGAGCTTGTACATTTGTGTGCTGAAAAAGGACTGGTGATTGGGAATACCTGGTTTAAAAAGAGAGATATACATAAGTATACGTATGTAAGTAGGAGAGATGGCCAGAGAGCGTTATTGGATTATGTGTTAATTGACAGGCACGTGAAAGAACAACTTTTGGATGTTAATGTGCTGAGAGGTGCAACTGGAGGGATGTCTGATCATTATCTTGTGGAGGCGAAGGTGAAGATTTGTAGAGGTTTTCAGAAAAGAAGAGAGAATGTTGGGGTGAAGGGAGTGGTGAAAGTAAGTGAGCTTGGGAAGGAGACTTGTGTGAGGAAGTACCAGGAGAGACTGAGTGCAGAATGGAAAAAGGTGAGAACAAAGGATGTAAGGGGAGTGGGGGAGGAATAGGATGTATTTAGGGAAGCAGTACTGGCTTGCGCAAAAGATGCTTGTGGCATGAGAAGCGTGGGAGATGGGCAGATTAGAAAGAGTAGTGAGTGGTGGGATGAAGAAGTAAGATTGTTAGTGAAAGAGAAGAGAGAGGCATTTGTACGATTTTTGCAGGGAAATAGTGCAAATGACTGGGAGATGTATAAAAGAAAGAGACAGGAGGTCAAGAGAAAGGTGTAGGAGGTGAAAAAGAGGGCAAACGAGAGTTGGGGTGAGAGAGTATCATTAAATTTTAGGGAGAATAGAAAGATGTTTTGGAAGGAGGTAAATAAAGTGCGTAAGACAAGAGAACAAATGGGAACATCAGTGAAGGGGGCTAATGGGGAGGTGATAACAAGTAGTGGTGATGTGAGAAGATGGAGTGAGTATTTTGAAGGTTTGTTGAATGTGTTAGATGATAGAGTGGCAGATATAGGTGTTTTGGTCAGGGTGGTGTGTAAAGTGAGAGGGTTAGGGAGAATGATTTAGTAAACAGAGAAGAACTAGTAAAAGCTTTGCAGAAGATGAAAGCCAGCAAGGCAGTGGGTTTGGATGGTATTGCAGTGGAATTTAGTAAAAAGGGGAGTGACTGTGTTGTTGACTGGTTGGTAAGGATATTTAATGTATGTATGACTCATGGTGAGGTGCCTGAGGGTTGGCGGAATGCATGCATAGTGCCGTCGTGCAAAGGCAAAGGGGATAAAGGTGAGTGTTCAAATTACAGAGGTATGAGTTTGTTGACTTTTCCTGGGAAATTATATGGGAGGGTATTGATTGAGAGGGTGAAGGCATGTACAGAGCATCAGATTGGGGGAGAGCA
The DNA here is from genome assembly GCF_036320965.1 of Panulirus ornatus. Taxonomy (NCBI): domain Eukaryota; kingdom Metazoa; phylum Arthropoda; class Malacostraca; order Decapoda; family Palinuridae; genus Panulirus; species Panulirus ornatus. Next base: position 69,098,262 of record NC_092235.1, read on the forward strand.
GTGTGGTTTCAGAAGTGGTAGAGGATGTGTGGATCAGGTGTTTGCTTTGAAGAATGTATGTGAGAAATAGTTAGAAAAGCAAATGAATTTGTATGTAGCATTTATGGATCATAAGATAGAGTCGATAGAGATGCTTTGTGGAAGGTATTAACATTGTATGGGGTGGGAGGCAAGATACTAGAAGCAGTGAAAAGTTTTTATCGAGGATGTAAGGCATGTGTACAAGTAGGAAGAGAAGAAAGTGTTGGTTCTCAGTGAATGTCGGTTTGCAGCAGGGGTGTGTGATGTCTCCATGGTTGTTTAATTTGTTTATGGATGGGGTTGTTAGGGAGGTGAATGCAAGAGTTTTGGAGAGAGGGGCAAGTATGCTGTCTGTTGTGGATGAGAGGGCTTGGGAAGCGAGTCAGTTGTTGTTTGCTGATGATACAGTGCTGGTTGCTGATTCGGGTGAAAAGCTGGTGACTGAGCTTGGTAAATTGTATGAAAGAAGAAAGCTGAGAGTAAATGTGAATAAGAGCAAGGTTTTTAGGTACAGTAGGGTTGAGGGACAAATCAAGTTGGAGGTAAGTTTGAATGGAGGAAGTGAAGTATTTTAGATATCTGGGAGTGGATTTGGCAGTGGATGGAACCATGGAAGCGGAAGTGAGTCACAGGGTGGGGGAGGGGCGAGAGTTTTAGGAGCGTTGAGAAATGTGTGGAAGGCAAGAACATTATCTCGGAAAGCAAAAATGGGTATGTTTGAAGGAATAGTGGTTCCAGCAATGTTATGTGGTTGCAAGGCGTGGGCTATAAATAGGGTTGTGTGGAGGAGGGTGGATGTGTTGGAAGTGAGATGTTTGAGGACAATATGTGATGTGAGGTGGTTTGATCAAGTAAGTAATGAAAGGGTAAGAGAGAGGGTGAGAGAGATGTGTGGTAATAAAAAGAGTGGTTGAGAGAGCAGAAGAGGGTGCATTGAAATGGTTTGGTCACATGGAGAGAATAGGTGAAGAAAGATTGACAAAGAGGATATATGTGTTGGAGGTGGGGGGAACGAGGAGAAGTGGGTGACCAAATTGGAGGTGGAAGGATGGAGTGAAAAAGATTTTGAGCGATCGGGGCCTGAACATACAGGAGGGTGAAAGGCGTGCAAGGAATAGAGTGAATTGGAACGATGTGGTATACTGGGGTTGACATGCTGTCAATGGATTGAACCAGGGCATGTGAAGTGTCTGAGGTAAACCATAGAAAGTGTTGTGGGGCCTGGATGTGGAAAGGGAGCTGTGTTTTGGTGCATTATACATGACAGCTAGAGACTGAGTGTGAACGAATATGGCCTTTGTTGTCTTTTTCTCGCGCTACCTTGCACGCATGTGGGGGAAGGGGGTTGTCATTTCATGTGTGGCGGGGGCAGCGACGGGAATGAATAAAGGCAGCAAGTATGAATTATGTACATATGTATATATGTATATGTATGTATACGTTTAAATGTATAGGTATGTATATGTGCGTGTGTGGATGTGTATGTATATACATGTGTTTGTGGGTGGGTTAGGCCATTCTTTCGTTTGTTTCCTTGTGCTACCTCGCTAATGCGGGAGACAGCGACACAGTATGATAAATGAATAATGAATAAAGAATAATAATCAGTAATCATTGTCATTGTTGGTCAAATGAACAATGAAACGCACATTTACAACTCACTTTACAGTCAAGTCTCACTCCTGCACTTCTGTAACATGGTTTTCTGGAACACCTACAAAACCTTCACATGTTGTTGTGTAGTAGATGAAATATACTAGTGAATGATATTTTATGTTATATGAACACCTGTATCTTAGAAACTGTAAGGTATTTAAATTTTTGAGAAAAAACTGAAAATTATGATGTTTGAGGGTTGAAAAGGAAGATTAGTGAGACATTGTAGGGTTGGTCTGCAGTAGTGGGTGTATGTTATATATGCGTGGGATGGTGAGGGAGGTGATTGCAAGGATCATGGAGACGGGCATGTATGCAGTCTGTAAGGGGTAAGGGGGGACTGGAAAGTTAGTTGTTTGCTAATGACAGATCACTGGGAGCATATTCAAGTGAGAAACTGCAGAAATAGGTGACTGGGTTTAGAAGTGTGTGAAAGGAGAAGGTTGACAGTAAATGTGAATAAAATCAAGATTATTAGGTTTAGCAGGGCAAAGGGACAGGTTAGTTGGGGATGTGAGTTTGATTTTAGAAAATTTAGAAGTGAAATGGTTTATATACCTGGGAGTGGACACATCCATGAATGGAAACATGGAAGCAAAAGGGAGTCATATGGTGGGTGAGAGGGTGGAGGTTCATGGAGTATTATGTGGGAGGGTGAAAATGGGTATGTTTGAAGGTATAGTAGTCCCAACTATGTTTTATGGATGCGAGGCATGAGTTATGGATGAGGATGTGCACAGGAGGGCGGATGTGTTAGAAATGAAATGATTGAGGACAGTACAGGATGTGGTGCGAAGTGCTTGATTAAGTAATAAAAGGGTAAGAGAGGTTTGGTAATTAGGACATCATAGTTAAAAGAGCCAAAGGTGTGCTAATATTGTTTGGACATATGGAGAGAATGAGTGAGGAGAAGTTAACTAAGAAGATATATGTATCAGAAGTGAAGGGGACAAGGAGAAGGAGAAGACCAAACTGAAAATAGAAGGATGAAATGAAAAATATTTTGAGTGGTTTCATATGCCCTCTTATTTCAGCCGCTGCACCTTCCACTTAATCTCTTGTCACTTTCTCTTGTGAACTCCTTCCCTGCATCTAATGCCCATTTTTTTCATGTTTGATTACCATTTCCTGCATTAGTGAGGTAGCACCAGGAACAGATAAAGAAAGGCTGTATCCACTCTGAAACATTCTTTAGCTGTCATGTGTAATGCACTTAATCGAATGCACCCTGTTTACAACGAGGCCCCATAGACCTTCCCATGGTTTACCCTGGTTACTTCACTTACCCTGGTTTAGTGCATGTTGACCCTTGTATACCACATTGTGCCAATTTGCTCTCTCCCATGCATATCTTTCACTCTCCTGCATGGTCAGACCCCAATCGCTCATAATCAGAATCAAAATCTTATGACGATACTCCTCTCTTTCTTTCATTAGCAATTTAACTTCATCCCACCGCTCAATACCATTTTCTCATGCCTACCTCCCACATGCCACATACTTCTCTCACACATGTGGACAGTATTTTCCTAAATAGCTCCCATTCTACACTCAGTCTCTCATGGTATATCCCTATTCAAGCCCATTTTTCAAGCTAACTTGATTTTGCCACTTATTTTCTACCCATAACATTTCCTCTTTTCTTAAGGCCTCTACAAACTTTTACGTTGGTTTTACTGAACTCCCACCTCTTTGAGGTTGTAATACATCGTAATTAAAAGACACCTTTGGTGAGACTGTAATGCTGCCAGTTCATGAGAGTACAGTCTTGTCAAAGAACTCCTTGCTTCAAAGGAGCCCACTTGTCTCTACTACTGAATGTAGTGCAGCCTTTGTTTGTAGAAGCCCCTAGAGAAAGGTTCCTGAGGTAAAATCAGGACCCTTTCAGAAAGGTAACCTGAGATGATTATAAAGAAAAATTAGATAGGTGTTTTTATCAAAAGAGTAAGGCATTTGTGTAAGAAGAGAAGGGTGAGTGGTTTCAGGTGAGGATGGTCTACAGAAGGGTTATAGGAAGTCACCATGGCTGTTTAATCTGGTAAGGGAGGATGAGTGAAGAGAGACTGACTAAGAGAGTATCCATGTCTGAAGTGGAGGGGACAAGTAGAAGGGAGAGACTAAATTGGAAATGCAAAGATTTAGTGAGAGATATTTTGAGGGATTGGGTCCTGAGCATTCAGTAGGAAGTGAGATGTGCTAAAGATAGAGTGATTTGGAGCAATTTGGTATACAGGGGGCAATGTGCTGTTCATTAGGCTGAACCATGACATATGAAGTTGTCAGGGGAAACCAAAGAATGATCTGTAAGGCTTGGTTGTGGTTAGGAGGCTTTGATTTTGATGCATTATACACGACAGCTGGATAGTTGGTGCAAGTGAGGCCATTCTTTGTTTATGGTGCTACCTCACTGAGCAAGAAATTGTAAACAAGTATGAAAAAATAAGATGAGGTTCTTGTTTGCTGGATAATTCACTATCTTTCTGTGGGTTTGACCCTACTATTACAAGGAGAGAGTCTGGATGACAGAAGGGATGGTTTTTCTCCTTCATTTAATAGTGGTTGCAGAAGGGCCTATTCCTCCTAAAAATGATCTCTTGATTTTGTTGAACTGCAGGCCTCAGTTGTGATGTGATGCCCTTGAAAGTATTTGTGCATGTGCAAGGTAAGAGTAAGAGCTGTTTGTGTCCTATGCAAATTCCAAGTATTTTGTTATTTCCCCTTTACTGATGAAAAGCGTTTAGTTGATATACCATGGATAGATTTAGGACATTAAAGGGATTCAGTTAACTGTCAGAAGAAATAGCTTCCCCATGCATCAGAACTAATATATCATGTTTCATAAAACCAATTTGACAATAGTTTTGATTAGTAATATTTTTTCACACTTTCTCATCTTTTTCACTGTAACAAGAGTAATTCTTAAAGACTGTTTTGAGAGAAACTCTCAAAACAAGACCTAATCTGTTGTACTTTTAAGAAACATGACAAGAGATATCATTTCTGCAATTAGGATGTATTTGTTGAAGTTAATTGCAATTAATGACTTTTCTTTATTTTCATAGCAAAAAAATCATTCATTATTTCTGTAAGTGACCTTAACTAGACTGCTGCCAGTGATATCCAGATAAATGTATGACAAAGAGAAAAGTTGCTTAAAAGTGAAAGGAATGACTGATTTTTTAACCTATTGTCCTTGCAAAGAGTAAATCTATCTAATTAGCATATGGCAGCGACTTTAAAAGTTGTGAGTGGTTTAGCTATAGGTGAATATATTGCATAATTTGAAATTTTAGATATTTTGCACTGTTAACAAATCTCATTTTTTCATGATTTTGAAGGCGAAAAGTTTTCATTTTATTAGATTTTTGAAACCTGTTGAGACGTTTAGTAAATTATTTAGCCGATTCTTGGTGCAATTTATGATTGATATTTATGATAAAAGGAAAATTGTTGATCTGCCATTTCTTCCTCCCCGGCAAGTCTCACAGCTCCTCGGAGGGGGTATGTGCTTAGTACCATTGTTACCTTAGGTCGATTTTATATCCATTTTAGTTTGCTTAGTTTAAAGTGCAATTTAGAAGCTCTTGTTAGAATGACATGCAAATTTGTCAGAAAGCCATAAGATGCTTGCACAAGATCATGTTCTGATCAAGTTCATGAAGTGTTTGCTGTAAGTTGCTGGAAACAGTGCATCCTCAGCTGTATGGTACAGTGCATCCTCAACTGTATGGCTTGATGTCACAGAAAAGTAATAGTTAGAAGCTCTTTTCATTATTTCCATGAGTGCTTGAGTAAAGAACATTTATATAGGATACTAGGATCAGTTGAACCATTCGTTGTTCATTACCCCGCATGTGAAAAGTGGGTTTTAAGCATGCTTGTAATAGTCTGGAGTCAAGGAACAAGAATCTTAAGGTGATTCAGAGAGTGAACCCCTTTAACAGTCTGGGGAGGTCAACTAGTAGGTCAGCATGAATCAATTTTCAGATGCAGATTAGTTATAAACCTAGTAATATTTGGTGTCAGTGTACACAGTGTTAGAAGATAAACACTATTGTTCCATTTTTAATAAGTTTTATTCAAATTTGACATAATTTTAAGGCAAGAAAAGGGTTGCTTGTTGGGGAGAAGAGGGTGGTGAGACTAAATGAGCTGGGAAAGGAGACTTGTGTGAGGAATTACCAAGAGAGATTGAGTGTAGAATGGCAAGAGGTGAGAGCAAATGATGTGGGGGGAGTGGATGAGGAATAGGAATAGGGAAGCAGTGATAGCCTGTGCAAAAGATGCATTTAGCATGAGAAAGGTGGGAGGTGGGCAGATTAGAAAGGGTAGTGAGTGGTGGGATGAAGAAGTAAAGTTGTCAGTGAAAGAGAAAAGAGAGGTGTTTGAGTGATACAAGTAAGGAGTGCAAATGACTGGGAGGTTTATAAAAGAGAGCGGCAGGAGGTGAAGAGAAAGGTGCATGGGTTGAAAAAAAGAGGGCAATTGAGAGTTGGGGTGAGAGAGTATCATTCGACTTTAGGGAGAATAAAAAGATGTTTTGGAAGGAGGTAGATAACGTGCATAAGACGAGAACAAATGGGAACATTGGTCAAGAGGACAAGGGGGGAAGTAGTAACAAATAGTGATGAAGTGAGGAGGAGGAGTCAGTATTTTAAAGGTTTATTGAATATGTTTGATAGTGGCAGATATAAGGTGTTTTGGTTGGGGTGGTGTGCGAAGTGAGAGGGTAAGAAAGAATGGTTTGATGAAGAGAGAAGTAGTAGTGAAAGCTTTGTGGAAGATGAAATCTGACAAGTCGGTGGGTTTGGATGGTATTGCAGTATAATTTATTGAAAAAGGGGGTCACTGTGTTTGTTGATTGGTAGGTAAGGATATTCACTGTATGTATGGATCATGGTGAAGTGCCAGAGGATTAGCGGAATGCATGAGTGCCATTGTACAAAGGCAATGGGGATAAAAGTGAGTGTTCAAACATAAGTTTGTTGAGTATTTCTGGGAAATTGTATGGGAGGGTATTGATTGAGAGAGTGAAGGCATGTACAGAGCATCAGATTGGGGAAGAACAGTGTAGTCTTTGAAGTGGTAGGGGATGTGTGGATCAGGTGTTTGCTTTGAAGAATGCGTGTAAGAAATACTTAGAAAAAACAGATGGATTTGTATGTAGAATTTATGGACTTGGAGAAGGCATCTGATAGGGATGCTTTGTGGAAGGTCTTGAGAGTATATAGTGTCGGAGGTAAATTGCTCGAAGCAGTGAAAAGTTTTTACCAAGGATGTAAGGCATGTGTATGAGTAGGAAGAAAGAAGAGTGATTGGTTCTTAGTGAATGTTGGTCTGCGGCAGGGGTGTGTGATGTCCCCATGGTTGTTTAATTTGTTTATGGGTGGAGTGGTTAGGGAGGTAAATGCAAGAGTTTTGGAGAGAGGGGCAAGTATGTAGTCTGTTAGGGATGAGAGGGCCTGGGAAGTGAGTCAGTTGTTGTTCGCTGATGATACAGCTCGTGGCTGATTTGAGTGAGAAACTGCAGAAGTTGGTGACTGAGCTTGGAAAAGTGTATGAAAGGAGAAAGCTGAGAGTAAATGTGAATAAGAGCAAGGTTATTAGGTTCAGTAGGGTTGAGGGACAAGTTAATTAGGGAAGTAAGATTGAATGGAGAAAAAATTGGAGGAAGTGAAGTGTTTTAGATATCTGGGAGTGGACTTAGCAGCAAATAGAGCCATGGAAGTGGAAGTGATTCACAGAGTGGGGGAGGGGGAAAAGGTGCTGAGAGCAATGGAGAATGTGTGGAAAGAGAGAACGTTATCGTGGAGATCAAAAATGGTTATGTTTGAAGGAATAGTAGTTCCAACAATATTATATGGTTGCAAGACATGGGCTATAGGTAGGGTTGTATGGAAGAGGGTGGATGTGTTGGAAATTTAATGTTTGAGGATAGTATATGGTGTGAAGTGGTTTGACCTAGTAAGTAATGAAAGGGTAAGAGAGATGTGTGGAAATAAAAAGAGTGTAGTTGAGAGATCAGAAGAGGGTGTACTGAAATGCTTTGGACATACAGAGAGAATGAGTGAGGAAAGGATGATAAAGAGGATGTATGTATAAGAGGTAGAGGGAACAAGGAGAAGCAGGAGACCAAATTGGAGGTGGAAGGAAGGAGTTAAAAAGATTTTGAGCGATTGGGGCTTGAACATACGGGAGGGTGAGAGGCATGCAAGGAATAAGGTGAATTGGCAGATGTTGTGTAACGGGATCAAAGTGCTGGCAGTGGACTGAACCAGGGCGTGTGAAACATCTGGGTTAAACCATGGAAAGGTCTGTGGGGCCTGGATGTGGATAGGAAGCTGTGGTTTTTGTTGCATTACACATGACAGCTGGAGACGAAGTGTGAATGAATGTGGCCTTTTTTGTCTGTTTTCCTGGTGCTACTTCACTCAAGCAGGGGGTAGAGATGCTGTTTCCGGTGGGGCAGGGTAGTGCCAGGAATGGATGAAGGCACAAAAGTATGAATATGTACATGTATATATATGTATATATATATATATATATATATGTTTTTTTTTTTTTTTTTTTTTTTTTTTTTTTTTTTTTTTCCACTGTCTCCCGCGTTTGCGAGGTAGCGCAAGGAAACAGACGAAAGAAATGGCCCAACCCACACCCATACACATGTATATACATACATCCACACACGCAAATATACAAACCTACACAGCTTTCCATGGTTCACCCCAGACGCTTCACATGCCCTGATTCAATCCACCGACAGCACGTCAACCCCGGTATACCACATCGCTCCAATTCACTCTATTCCTTGCCCTCCTTTCAGCCTCCTGCATGTTCAGGCCCCGATCACACAAAATCTTCTTCACTCCATCTTTCCACCTCCAATTTGGTCTCCCTCTTCTCCTCGTTCCCTCCACCTCCGACACATATATCCTCTTGGTCAATCTTTCCTCACTCATTCTCTCCATGTGTCCAAACCATTTCAAAACACCCTCTTCTGCTCTCTCAACCACGCTCTTTTTATTTCCACACATCTCTCTTACCCTTACATTACTTACTCGATCAAACCACCTCACACCACACATTGTCCTCAAACATCTCATTTCCAGCACATCCATCCTCCTGCGCACCACTCTATCCATAGCCCACGCCTCGCAACCATACAACATTGTTGGAACCAATATTCCTTCAAACATACCCATTTTTGCTTTCCGAGATAATGTTCTCGACTTCCACACATTCTTCAAGGCTCCCAGAATTTTCGCCCCCTCCCCCACCCTATGATCCACTTCCGCTTCCATGGTTCCATCCGCTGCCAGATCCACTCCCAGATATCTAAAACACTTCACTTCCTCCAGTTTTTCTCCATTCAAACTCACCTCCCAATTGACTTGACCCTCAACCCTACTGTACCTAATAACCTTGCTCTTATTCACATTTACTCTTAACTTTCTTCTTTCACACACTTTACCAAACTCAGTCACCAGCTTCTGCAGTTTCTCACATGAATCAGCCACCAGCGCTGTATCATCAGCGAACAACTGACTCACTTCCCAAGCTCTCTCATCCCCAACAGACTTCATACTTGCCCCTCTTTCCAAAACTCTTGCATTCACCTCCCTAACAACCCCATCCATAAACAAATTAAACAACCATGGAGACATCACACACCCCTGCCGCAAACCTACATTCACTGAGAACCAATCACTTTCCTCTCTTCCTACACGTACACATGCCTTACATCCTCGATAAAAACTTTTCACTGCTTCTAACAACTTGCCTCCCACACCATATATTCTTGATACCTTCCACAGAGCATCTCTATCAACTCTATCATATGCCTTCTCCAGATCCATAAATGCTACATACAAATCCATTTGCTTTTCTAAGTATTTCTCACATACATTCTTCAAAGCAAACACCTGATCCACACATCCTCTACCACTTCTGAAACCACACTGCTCTTCCCCAATCTGATGCTCTGTACATGCCTTCACCCTCTCAATCAATACCCTCCCATATAATTTACCAGGAATACTCAACAAACTTATACCTCTGTAATTTGAGCACTCACTCTTATCCCCTTTGCCTTTGTACAATGGCACTATGCACGCATTCCGCCAATCCTCAGGCACCTCACCTTGAGTCATACATACATTAAATAACCTTACCAACCAGTCAACAATACAGTCACCCCCTTTTTTAATAAATTCCACTGCAATACCATCCAAATCTGCTGCCTTGCCGGCTTTCATCTTCCGCAAAGCTTTTACTACCTCTTCTCTGTTTACCAAATCATTTTCCCTAACCCTCTCACTTTGCACACCACCTCGACCAAAACACCCTATATCTGCCACTCTATCATCAAACACATTCAACAAACCTTCAAAATACTCACTCCATCTCCTCACATCACCACTACTTGTTATCACCTCCCCATTTGCGCCCTTCACTGAAGTTCCCATTTGCTCCCTTGTCTTACGCACTTTATTTACCTCCTTCCAGAACATCTTTTTATTCTCCCTAAAATTTAATGATACTCTCTCACCCCAACTCTCATTTGCCCTTTTTTTTACCTCTTGCACCTTTCTCTTGACCTCCTGTCTCTTTCTTTTATACATCTCCCACTCAATTGCATTTTTTCCCTGCAAAAATCGTCCAAATGCCTCTCTCTTCTCTTTCACTAATACTCTTACTTCTTCATCCCACCACTCACTACCCTTTCTAATCAACCCATCTCCCACTCTTCTCATGCCACAAGCATCTTTTATGCAATCCATCACTGATTCCCTAAATACATCCCATTCCTCCCCCACTCCCCTTACTTCCATTGTTCTCACCTTTTTCCATTCTGTACTCAGTCTCTCCTGGTACTTCCTCACGCAAGTCTCCTTCCCAAGCTCACTTACTCGCACCACCCTCTTCACCCCAACATTCACTCTTCTTTTCTGAAAACCCATACAAATCTTCACCTTAGCCTCCACAAGATAATGATCAGACATCCCTCCAGTTGCACCTCTCAGCACATTAACATCCAAAAGTCTCTCTTTCGCACGCCTGTCAATTAACACGTAATCCAATAACGCTCTCTGGCCATCTCTCCTACTTACATAAGTATACTATGTATATCTAGCTTTTTAAACCAGGTATTCCCAATCATCAGTCCTTTTTCAGCACATAAATCTACAAGTTCTTCACCATTTCCATTTACAACACTGAACACCCCATGTATATCAATTATTCCCTCAACTGCCACATTTATATATTATATTATTTTTTTTTTTATTATACTTTGTCGCTGTCTCCCGCGTTTGCGAGGTAGCGCAAGGAAACAGATGAAAGAAATGGCCCAACCCACCCCATACACATGTATATACATACGTCCACACACGCAAATATACATACCTACACAGCTTTCCATGGTTCACCCCAGACGCTTCACATGCCCTGATTCAATCCACCGACAGCACGTCAACCCCGGTATACCATATCGCTCCAATTCACTCTATTCCTTGCCCTCCTTTCACCCTCCTGCATGTTCAGGCCCTGATCACACAAAATCTTCTTCACTCCATCTTTCCACCTCCAATTTGGTCTCCCTCTTCTCCTCGTTCCCTCCACCTCCGACACATATATCCTCTTGGTCAATCTTTCCTCACTCATTCTCTCCATGTGTCCAAACCATTTCAAAACACCCTCTTCTGCTCTCTCAACCACGCTCTTTTTATTTCCACACATCTCTCTTACCCTTACATTACTTACTCGATCAAACCACCTCACACCACACATTGTCCTCAAACATCTCATTTCCAGCACATCCATCCTCCTGCGCACCACTCTATCCATAGCCCACGCCTCGCAACCATACAACATTGTTGGAACCAATATTCCTTCAAACATACCCATTTTTGCTTTCCGAGATAATGTTCTCGACTTCCACACATTCTTCAAGGCTCCCAGAATTTTCGCCCCCTCCCCCACCCTATGATCCACTTCCGCTTCCATGGTTCCATCCGCTGCCAGATCCACTCCCAGATATCTAAAACACTTCACTTCCTCCAGTTTTTCTCCATTCAAACTCACCTCCCAATTGACTTGACCCTCAACCCTACTGTACCTAATAACCTTGCTCTTATTCACATTTACTCTTAACTTTCTTCTTCACACACTTTACCAAACTCAGTCACCAGCTTCTGCAGTTTCTCACATGAATCAGCCACCAGCGCTGTATCATCAGCGAACAACAACTGACTCACTTCCCAAGCTCTCTCATCCCCAACAGACTTCATACTTGCCCCTCTTTCCAAAACTCTTGCATTCACCTCCCTAACAACCCCATCCATAAACAAATTAAACAACCATGGAGACATCACACACCCCTGCCGCAAACCTACATTCACTGAGAACCAATCACTTTCCTCTCTTCCTACACGTACACATGCCTTACATCCTCGATAAAAACTTTTCACTGCTTCTAACAACTTGCCTCCCACACCATATATTCTTGATACCTTCCACAGAGCATCTCTATCAACTCTATCATATGCCTTCTCCAGATCCATAAATGCTACATACAAATCCATTTGCTTTTCTAAGTATTTCTCACATACATTCTTCAAAGCAAACACCTGATCCACACATCCTCTACCACTTCTGAAACCACACTGCTCTTCCCCAATCTGATGCTCTGTACATGCCTTCACCCTCTCAATCAATACCCTCCCATATAATTTACCAGGAATACTCAACAAACTTATACCTCTGTAATTTGAGCACTCACTCTTATCCCCTTTGCCTTTGTACAATGGCACTATGCACGCATTCCGCCAATCCTCAGGCACCTCACCATGAGTCATACATACATTAAATAACCTTACCAACCAGTCAACAATACAGTCACCCCCTTTTTTTAATAAATTCCACTGCAATACCATCCAAATCTGCTGCCTTGCCGGCTTTCATCTTCCGCAAAGCTTTTACTACCTCTTCTCTGTTTACCAAATCATTTTCCCTAACCCTCTCACTTTGCACACCACCTCGACCAAAACACCCTATATCTGCCACTCTATCATCAAACACATTCAACAAACCTTCAAAATACTCACTCCATCTCCTCACATCACCACTACTTGTTATCACCTCCCCATTTGCGCCCTTCACTGAAGTTCCCATTTGCTCCCTTGTCTTACGCACTTTATTTACCTCCTTCCAGAACATCTTTTTATTCTCCCTAAAATTTAATGATACTCTCTCACCCCAACTCTCATTTGCCCTTTTTTTTACCTCTTGCACCTTTCTCTTGACCTCCTGTCTCTTTCTTTTATACATCTCCCACTCAATTGCATTTTTTCCCTGCAAAAATCGTCCAAATGCCTCTCTCTTCTCTTTCACTAATACTCTTACTTCTTCATCCCACCACTCACTACCCTTTCTAATCAACCCATCTCCCACTCTTCTCATGCCACAAGCATCTTTTATGCAATCCATCACTGATTCCCTAAATACATCCCATTCCTCCCCCACTCCCCTTACTTCCATTGTTCTCACCTTTTTCCATTCTGTACTCAGTCTCTCCTGGTACTTCCTCACACAAGTCTCCTTCCCAAGCTCACTTACTCGCACCACCCTCTTCACCCCAACATTCACTCTTCTTTTCTGAAAACCCATACAAATCTTCACCTTAGCCTCCACAAGATAATGATCAGACATCCCTCCAGTTGCACCTCTCAGCACATTAACATCCAAAAGTCTCTCTTTCGCACGCCTGTCAATTAACACGTAATCCAATAACGCTCTCTGGCCATCTCTCCTACTTACATAAGTATACTATGTATATCTAGCTTTTTAAACCAGGTATTCCCAATCATCAGTCCTTTTTCAGCACATAAATCTACAAGTTCTTCACCATTTCCATTTACAACACTGAACACCCCATGTATATCAATTATTCCCTCAACTGCCACATTTATATATTATATTATTTTTTTTTTTATACTTTGTCGCTGTCTCCCGCGTTTGCGAGGTAGTGCAAGGAAACAGACGAAAGAAATGGCCCAACCCTCCCCATACACATGTATATACATACGTCCACACACGCAAATATACATACCTACATAGCTTTCCATGGTTTACCCCAGACACTTCACATGCCTTGATTCAATCCACTGACAGCACATCAACCCCGGTATACCACATCGCTCCAATTCACTCTATTCCTTGCCCTCCTTTCACCCTCCTGCATGTTCAGGCCCCGATCACACAAAATCTTTTTCACTCCATCTTTCCACCTCCAATTTGGTCTCCCTCTTCTCCTTGTTCCCTCCACCTCTGACACATATATCCTCTTGGTCAATCTTTCCTCACTCATTCTCTCCATGTGCCCAAACCACTTCAAAACACCCTCTTCTGCTCTCTCAACCATGCTCTTTTTATTTCCACACATCTCTCTTACCCTTACGTTACTTACTCGATCAAACCACCTCACACCACACATTGTCCTCAAACATCTCATTTCCAGCACATCCATCCTCCTGCGCACAACTCTATCCATAGCCCACGCCTCGCAACCGTACAACATTGTTGGAACCACTATTCCTTCAAACATACCCATTTTTGCTTTCCGAGATAATGTTCTCGACTTCCATACATTCTTCAAGGCCCCCAGAATTTTCGCCCCCTCCCCCACCCTATGATCCACTTCCGCTTCCATGGTTCCATCCGCTGCCAGATCCACTCCCAGATATCTAAAACACTTCACTTCCTCCAGTTTTTCTCCATTCAAACTCACCTCCCAATTGACTTGACCCTCAACCCTACTGTACCTAATAACCTTGCTCTTATTCACATTTACTCTTAACTTTCTTCTTCCACACACTTTACCAAACTCAGTCACCAGCTTCTGCAGTTTCTCACATGAATCAGCCACCAGCGCTGTATCATCAGCGAACAACAACTGACTCACTTCCCAAGCTCTCTCATCCCCAACAGACTTCATACTTGCCCCTCTTTCCAAGACTCTTGCATTTACCTCCCTAACAACCCCATCCATAAACAAATTAAACAACCATGGAGACATCACACACCCCTGCCGCAAACCTACATTCACTGAGAACCAATCACTCTCCTCTCTTCCTACACATACACATGCCTTACATCCTCGATAAAAACTTTTCACTGCTTCTAACAACTTTCCTCCCACACCATATATTCTTAATACCTTCCACAGAGCATCTCTATCAACTCTATCATATGCCTTCTCCAGATCCATAAATGCTACATACAAATCCATTTGCTTTTCTAAGTATTTCTCACATACATTCTTCAAAGCATATATATATATATATATATATATATATATATATATATATATATATATATATATATATATATATATATGTATATATATATGTATGCATTGAGATATATAGGTATGTATATTTGCGGGTTTGGACATGTATGTATATACATGTGTATGTGGGTGGGTTGGGCCATTCTTTCGTCTGTTTCCTTGCGCTACCTCGCTAATGCGGGAGACAGCGACAAAGCAAAATAAATAAAATAATATAAATATATATATATATATATATTGTCCAGTGGTCTCTTCACAAGAGTTGATCCCTGCAAAACTTAATAAATGGTGGGGAGAACTGTGTTTATTGACAGTATCTCTGTAGACATATCACTCCTATATTTGTCATGTCAGCAACACACTCATCATTTCACAAGTGTGTGATGCCCACACTTGAGTGTAAGATTACTGTCATAATGCATATGCTGTGCTGTTATAGAGTAATCACACTTAGATAACCATTGCTACTTTGTTATGCTGTTGCCAAAGTCAATACATCAACCTGAATAGGCATTCTCCAACTGTAATTTTTGGGTCTGTGGACATAAATCTGTTGTTATATAACAGGATGTTATGAACAACATTCTACAAATTTAGTTTCCTAGCACAAGTTGAATTCTGCATGCTTTGTTGGCTCAGTTGGCTTGACCAAGATTGCAACCTAAACAAAGGATGAGTGACTGGAGCTGCTTGGATGCACACAGCAACCCGTTAGTGACCACCATGGGTGGTTGTGTTCCTTTTGTAGGGCTCTAGCCTTCTAAGTCTGTAGGGCTCACCCCCACCTGTAATGGCCCATCACTGTAGACAAATCACGCTTACTTAGGATAGGCCAATCTTGTGAATAATCTAATTTTCCCAGACCACTAATGCTTAATTCATGAGAAAAAACAATGTTTTGATAGGTTTTCTACATCTGTTCAGATGAACATTTTAAAGGTGATGAAATATATGTAACTTGTATACTGTTTTGTCTGTAGATAATATACTTTTCTTTAGCTTATAATGTTCATCTTATTTCTTAAAAAAAAGTATTTTTTGCACTTCTTCATAAATGAATAGAAATGGTTTTGTTATTTCATGTGCACAGGAAGGAAGCCAAAAAGAACCAAGTGTATACTGAAATGGGTAATTGTATCACATTTTTTGTGTAGTGCACAAAAAGCATCTAGGTATGTTTCTAAATCATAGTATACCAAAACATTCATGTTGATACCCGATTTGCTTCAGTATCTGAGTGTTGGTTAATTGACTTAACACCTTTTTTGATTTTAGAATTAGGTCAGATTTGAGTAAGATAAGTAAAAAATGGGATAATAGTGTGTGTATCCTAACACTTATTATTTTGATTCAGACATGTCTTGGTATATAGCAATTTGAAATTTGACAATTGTCACCCACTACTTGACCTCCCCTGAAGCTTAGAGGCATCAGCTTTTTGGGTTGCCTTCATATATTTGTTCTTAGGGTCCAAATTGATAGGATCAGATTGAAAAATTACTTTTCACAAGTATAGTAATGAACTCCTCATCCCCACTATTATGCTTGTGGAAGACACCTGAGGAGCTGTAGTATATTTCTTCATCTTCCACTTTTTTATTTTCACTTGAGATAGCCATGATTGGGATATGTTTGCCCTTACCTTATTTTTCACTATATAAAGAAAATTAGTATTAGCTCAAAGATACTCCCAAATTAGCAGAGCCATTATGAGTTGATGGTTTTTGTGTTAAAACTGTGTATGCTCATTGCCGTGATTAGTGCCGGTGACCTTCTTGCATTCCTTTCAAAGCTTTATAATTTTTTGGAAGATTAATGCTATAACTATATATCTTAAGGGAAAACTAATGTTGAAAGTATTTTGAAGAGTGAAAACATTCTTGAGGGAGGAAAAGGATTTGTTAGCCAAAGATACATGGTAGAGATATTGGAAGAGGTTAAAAGAGAAGGGTTCTGCCACAGCATGCAGCAGGTTTGCCATGGTGAGGTTGTCCTCTATCCTTTCCAGTACAGCATCATTCCAGGCCCAGGATTGCTTGACTGATTTATGCTCGTATCAGGTGGTTGGTGAAATGTTTGCTGAAATTACAATTGCATGATCATTTACAATTAGTATGTTACCAGGAAGCTGTACTGTAGGACATTTGAAAGTGTATATTATATATTATTATACCCTTTCAGTGTTTAACACCCATATATTCTTCACACAGCTTAACTTGAAGGACATGTATGAAATCTTGATACATTTGGCAGACCTATTATTAATGATGAATTTGATATGCATATATTTGGAGCAGAGACCTTTACTACTTCCATGGTGCTTATAATGACCATAGAGTTTCCTCATATTACTGTCTAGATATTAGTGTCTCTTTACAGTCTTAATTGCTTCAACTCTTCAGCTGTCTTCACAGTCAGTTTGTCAGACAGGTGTTCAAGCTTTCTTAGGAATTAGTTTTTTAGAACTGCCTCTTGTGCCTTGGCTAGTCCCGTTAGCATTACCAGTTTTGTAATGATATAACAATAATCTTGAGTATTTTATTGCACTGAATTGGATTGTGTACCTGTAATTTTTACTTATAAAGACTAGTTGGAATTTTTTATGTAACTGATGCAGGTTATGGTTTACTAACTCCCATTTAGCCCATTTGTACATTTTTGTCCCCATTGGAGGAGGCTGCTGATGTGTTATGGTTCCCCTTGGAATGTTTCACATGCATTATTTGTGGATATATTGGTACCATTACACAACCTCTAACTTTAATTTTATGAGGATAAGTCATTCTTTAGTATGGAAGCCTCCCCCTGTGGAAAAGAAAAGCCATGGACTTTACTAAGAAATTTTTGGGTCTTTCAGGGGAGACAGTAGCCAATGGTGATGATGAAGCACAACACAGTACAGTCTCGCACAGCAGTAAAGAGGTATGAAATTTTGTGATTGTAAAAATATTCATGTGATATTTTGCTAGATGATTTGAAATGTTTCTGTATGGAATTATTTTACTGTTCTGTGGAAGGATGAGCCAAGGTTGATAAGTTTTTACAGACTAACTCACAGTAATGATAGTTTTAATAGTTCAGGAGTTTCATTGATTTCTTCAAGTGATTTTATGGCTGTGTTTTATGTTTTATGGGGCTATGTTAATGCTGGGACTAGTCAGTACACTTGTGATGAGTGTGTACATAATGGTTATAGTCTTGATAGAAGATTAAATTGATTGACTTAAAATGGAAAAGTAGAGGATTATATTTTGAAAACCAGTGAAAAGACTTCATGTGAATATTTGATAATTAAGTTCATAAAGTTTTACTTAGAAGGGTTGTGTCTGACACTGAATTGATATAAAGTGCAGGATAAAGCTTTGAAACAGACAATAAGAAACTAAAAGTTGAGTGTGTGTGTGTGTGTGTGTGTGTGCAGTTACCTGTTTATACTGTGTGGGAAGGAAGTTTTCTGCTCATGCGGTCTTATCTCTCGAACAGTCTCTACTATCATACAGTCTCTTAAAATGATGTATGCTGTCTGCATTAACATGTCCTCAGACATTTTGTTCCTTTCATTCACCTCTATCACACTATAAGATTATTTCTTTACATCCTTCTTACATAGTTTCTTACTTAATTTCATGTTAAGTCCTCTGGTTGCTCTATCCCTACATCTCTTGAAGAACTGTTCACCATCCACATCGTCGATCTCTTTTTAAAACCGTAATTGTTGTAACCACGGCCACCCTTCATGAGTGGGTAAATTTAAAGCCTCCAGCCTTTCCTCCTCCTCCTCCTTTTTTTTCTTTACCTATTTGTGCTATTTATATTTGAATTTATGTATGTTTGTGGTATCCATATCCAAAGTCATTCTGTTCCATTTTTTCACCATTCTTATTCTATAAGAGTATTTCTTTAAATATTTTTTTGACTAGTTTCTTTCTTGATTTCATGTTATGTCCTCTGGTCGCTAAGAACTGTTAATTGTTCATGTCATTGTTCTGTTTTATTATCTGAAACACTTTTTTTTTTTTTTTACTTAACCATTCCACCACGGGCTTTATTTTAGTAAGAGATTAAGAAACCTATGCATTGGCACATATGTTGCCACTACTGCTTTGAAAGTTTTACTTAGGCCTTTCCAGTCATAAATTCATATAATTTTCATTGACCTTATATCAGATTTGCCTGTCAAGGGCAGTGTAAAGATCATTAGATTTGCAAGTTTAAAATCAGGTATTTTTTTGCAACCGTTATATTGACCAACATTTCATGCAGTGTTGAAAATGATCTCAAAAGTAATTTTGTTAGTGATCACTTTTACCAACTTATCTCCAGAATTATTAATGAGATCCTCATTTGTTTGTAATTAAAACTAAAACATATATTCTTGTAAGGAGGTTTACCTACTGATTGGATTAGGGCACTATCAAGCAAATTTAGGTAGAGTCAGCGCATTGTGCTACTGGGATTGGATTCCTTACATTAGATAAAATATCTTGAAGCCTCCTCAGAATTATCATGATATTTACTTAATCTAGCATTGACGCTTAATGTACTCTTATTTAGTTGAAGGATATCTTTTATTCTTGCCATTTGTAAGCCAGGTAAAGATCCTACTATTGCTGCATGGTGTGGAGCTATTGCAGTGACTAGTTGTCTCTGCAGATTGCAGATTGATGACAAAATATTGATAATAGATTGGTTTGATACCATGAAAGAAACAATTGTATCACTTTATTGATAACCAGTACAGTCTTTAAAAGTTTTGATTTATCTTAGACCCTTGATATTGATACCAGGTGACTATCATCATGCATAGCAATGTTCTCTGATTAAGAGAAAGCCTGGCAATAAGATATAAAAAAGGCAATTCTTCAAAGTGGACCTTTGAGGCATACTATTAACCATTAAAAAACTGAGCCTGGACCATAATTTGTAAAAGTATTCAGTGAATATTTTAGTCTCAAGAATTAGTAGTAAATATCAGTAAAAGTTAAAAAAGAAAATAAAGTAAATTCTCCATAATTGTTTAAGTACAGACATTAAACTCTTAGGCTAAGATATGCCTATACATTTGTTCATTATGATGCCTATGTCATGCCTGTAGACTGACAAGGAATTTGGTGGCAGTGGCTTATCTTCTGAGCTGATGTGTGATCTTATGTCTTAATCATGAATGACACTTGCAGCATAGCACCCCAGTTAGAAAAGATATCATGCATCACAGTCTTTCATAAATTATCAAAGAGAATGTAGTAACTGTGTCACCTGGGTGGGAAGCCAGATATACATGACAACTATTGCAGTTAGTTTTTTTTTTTTTTTTCTTGCTTTGTCGCTGTCTCCCGCGTTTGTGAGGTAGCGCAAGGAAACAGACGAAAGAAATGGCCCAACCCACCCCCATACACATGTATATACATACGTCCACACACGCAAATATACATACCTACACAGCTTTCCATGGTTTACCCCAGACGCTTCACATGCCCTGATTCAGTCCACTGACAGCACATCAACCCCGGTATACCACATCGCTCCAATTCACTCTATTCCTTGCCCTCCTTTCACCCTCCTGCATGTTCAGGCCCCGATCACACAAAATCTTTTTCACTCCATCTTTCCACCTCCAATTTGGTCTCCCTCTTCTCCTCGTTCCCTCCACCTCCGACACATATCCTCTTGGTCAATCTTTCCTCACTCATTCTCTCCATGTGCCCAAACCATTTCAAAACACCCTCTTCTGCTCTCTCAACCACGCTCTTTTTATTTCCACACATCTCTCTTACCCTTACGTTACTTACTCGATCAAACCACCTCACACCACACATTGTCCTCAAACATCTCATTTCCAGCACATCCATCCTCCTGCGCACAACTCTATCCATAGCCCACGCCTCGCAACCATACAACATTGTTGGAACCACTATTCCTTCAAACATACCCATTTTTGCTTTCCGAGATAATGTTCTCGACTTCCACACATTCTTCAAGGCTCCCAGAATTTTCGCCCCCTCCCCCACCCTATGATCCACTTCCGCTTCCATGGTTCCATCCGCTGCCAGATCCACTCCCAGATATCTAAAACACTTCTCTTCCTCCAGTTTTTCTCCATTCAAACTCACCTCCCAGTTGACTTGACCCTCAACCCTACTGTACCTAATAACCTTGCTCTTATTCACATTTACTCTTAACTTTCTTCTTTCACACACTTTACCAAACTCAGTCACCAGCTTCTGCAGTTTCTCACATGAATCAGCCACCAGCGCTGTATCATCAGCGAACAACAACTGACTCACTTCCCAAGCTCTCTCATCCCCAACAGACTTCATACTTGCCCCTCTTTCCAAAACTCTTGCATTCACCTCCCTAACAACCCCATCCATAAACAAATTAAACAACCATGGAGACATCACACACCCCTGCCGCAAACCTACATAATTCTTCTTGTATTAGTATGTCTGTTTTCAATGAGAGTAAGTTTTTTCATTTATTCATATGAATTATGTTCTTTGTATGTGAATATGTAAATAAGTAGATAATGAAAAATTTATGAAAATATATATGTTATGGGATAAGAAATGTGTAAATGATATGTATGGGATGCGTAGATATTCAAGGGGCAGCAAAGAGGAGTTTGATGTGAAATATAGTTAGAAGGATAGAGATTCAATGGATGGTTATTGCTTTCATGGAGCTCAGATGGCAAGATGGGAGCAGAGATTACCAGGAGTTGAAGGTGTCTTAACCCATAATTACATTCTAGTGAAGCATGGGATGCACCAGCAGAATGAATCATAGAGTCCAAGTAGTTCAGATGGAATTTCTAAGATGTGAAGAATGGATATGATAAATCCTTAGCATGGCATGGAAAGATTTATTATGATGGTAGTGGTTGATCAAGTAGACATGGTGTGCTAGTGTAATGTACATGAGGAAAGGTTGGATATCAAGAGACTGACTGACTGACTGAAAGAATGCATTTGCATGGCATGGTGAATAGGTCAGGTGTAAAGTTGAAGGATGGTCTGAGGGAACCTTTGTCTGAGAGGGGTGTGTTGATGGCAGCATCTTCCAAAGTTTGTAGATATCATTGTTTAACATACATGGATGCGTAAGAGACCCTGCTTTAACAGTATAACTTTCACAGGATAATTGATTGATTTGATTAATCTGATGAAAACTCTACTTTGCAGGGCTCCCCAACAAAGGATACCTCCTTAACTGATGACTCCATCTCAAAGGAAAAGAAAAAGAAAAAGAAGGGTCTACGTACTCCAAGCTTTCTTAAGAAGAAGAAAGACAAGAAGAAGGAGAAAGAGGCTGCCCACCAGTAGTGCCTGCAGTCTTAACATCTTCACTGACTCCCGTCTCTGGTAGACCAATGCTGGTTAGACACATATGAATATGTTTCTTATATGAGAAGTTGGCCATGTATTCATTCACCTATCATCTTTTCCAAATTCCCAGATCCAGTTGCATTTTCCTGCTGCACATTTATTTGAACAGATAATTCTTCAGGATAATTCCCTCAGACATCAACACTTTATTTCCAGCAGTCATCAGGATTTGATGTCATTTTGATAATCCATGACAGCAATACATGAGCTTGCCAAAATCTCCATTGAAAATACAACCAATGGAAAAACTAAATCATATTTAGAAGATTCTGTCTGGACCTCGCTGTATTTTCTTTTTCACAGATGATTGATTTTCTGTGGTTGCTTTCACTTTTCAGTCTTTGTCAATTGTTTTTGTGCAAGTATAGATTTAAGACAACTCACAGGCTGACTTCTGTCACTTCTCTTTTCTTTTTACATATTCATTTCATGATTTTTTATTATGAGACCAAGGCCTCTGAGTTTTTTTTACATATGTGGTTTTACTGTTGAGCCTCTGCTGTGTTTGTATGATTAACTTAATCTTCCTCTTTTGTTTGTTTGTAGATTTGTTTTGATGACTTGCAGAAAGTTGCTCACAGTTTGAATAGGAAAACAAGGTCTTCAGAATTTCTGTTTCCCATTATGAAATGAAAGAATTATATGTTAAAGTAAAGGATATCTACAAAAGAATGAGCTAACTTATCCCCTGTGGCTATAGAAGAATGCTGGAGTGTACATGTAAACCCCTATAGATATGGTAAAGAAGGGTGTGTTCATTCATATTTTTTTCCCATTATGAATTTAACAAATACAAGTAAAAGTAAAGTTTACGAACAAAAAGTGAGCAAACATACCATATGGCTGTAGTAGAAATATACACTTAGATTCTCCAGGGGGATGGTGGAGAAGGGTGTTCCCATTCATATTTTTTGTTTCCTGTTCTAATGAGAGTAATGCATGTTAGTGTAATGGACATGTACAAATAAGAGAGCTGATGTTCCTTAATGGACTTATTTGTAGTATGGCTCTGAAGTATATGTGTAGTTCCCCTCAGGAGGGTGGTGGAGGAGGATGTGCTTATTCAAACATTTTAAAATTAAAAGAAGTAATGTAGAACTAAAGGATATGTGCAAAAGTGTGAGCAAACGTATCTCATATTGTTGTAGTATAGCAATGAAGTATAGGGGCAAGATTCCTTGGAGGAAGGGTGGAGGTAGGTGTACATCAGCCATTGTCACAGTCTGAGGCAGCAATGAGACCGGTCACCCAGTTGCCATCATATGGGAAGTGAGTACAGCAACAGCAAGTAGCTATAAAAATGTCATCACATTGATGGATGGTTCAAAAGAAGCCTGCAAAGAGTAGTGCTATTATTACAACTCCCAATGTTTCGAGGACAGTCTTCAGTGTAATGCCTCCTGGCATGTAAAGTAATTACAGTGGTGTGTAGGTTTCCTGTGAGGCAAAAAAATGATATGCAACATTATTGTGATTTTTTCACTTAAAAGTCTTTTTTGTATCACTAAAACCCATTGTTATGTTTGATAATGACAGTAGTTTATTCTTCATTTTGTGTGTGTGTGTCTATTATTGTGTTCTCTTTGTTATATATTTGCTCTTTTTATACTGGAGGAGTTGGATCTTTGCCTCACTGAAGAGCATGTTGTTTTAGAGGCCCATAAGGAGACTACTTGTATCTCCTTGTGGTTCCTTAGTGTCTTCTTTTGATGGGCTTTTTCATGCTAATTCTGTTACTTGATATGAAACTGTGACTCATACAAGCATTAGTGTCAGATATGAGAAAAAGGAACGGTTGGGTGTTAGTGCAGTTCTTTGAGGAACCAAGCTTTTAACCTTGGAGAAACTAGAAATCTATCATCAACAATATCTCTGATGTCCGTTCCCTTTAGGAACTTTCATAAAGGGGCTGCCATGGCAAAAGAGTCTCCACTAATCTGTTCTTACATGCCTTCCTCGTGTACATCATTCCAAGATTTCTTCCCCCATTTCTCTCCCTTCAGTACTCTTCCATTTCATTTCTGCATTTTACAGGTGGTCTCTCATACACTAACCTCTTTAATCTTACTTTTGTAAACTCTCCTTGCAAGATCCTCATCTTGCATTCTTTCTACATGCCCGAACCACCACAAAGTATTATGTTTCACCCACTTTGCTACTTCATCATTCATTCCCTGCTTTACCAAATCTCTCATGCATCCCTCATTGCTTTCTTCATTCCATCTATCATGCCACTTGCCTCTCAAACAACTCATTTCCACAGCCTGGATTCTTGTCCACAGTGACTTATCCCATGTCCATGTTTCAGCTGCATAGGTCTAGGTTGGGAGGACTGTGTTGTCCCGTAATCCTTTCTTCACTTCCGTATTGACACCGCTACTTTTCATTATTCTGTTAAGGGATCCAGTGATTGTTCTACCCTGTACTGCTCTCTCCTATCTCTTTCCATATCACAAGACTTGCCCAAGAGAGCTCCCATACACTTAGATTCCATCACCGTTTACCGTCTTTCTCCCCCACATATCTAGTGAAGTATAGTACACTTTCTTTTCTCACTCTGTAGTACTTTGCAAAATCTATATTTTCACTCTGCTATCTTTCAAATATGATTACGTAACTTTTACTACCATTTTGCTTCAGTCATCTATGTTTACATTCCTGTTACTCCTCTTTACTCTCAGCAAACAACTTGGTATCATCCTTATACAGGCTTTTCATTAGCCACCATACCTCACCACCACACAACATCTCTACACTCCTTTTCCTTACTTTTGCTTTCGTGTCCCATCACTGTACATGTTGAAAAGCCTCAGTGACATCACACAGCCCTGCCTCACACCCATGTATATACTAAAACTTTCACTCCATCCAACATTTGTTCTCGTACCCTATATACTCTTAACACATCCCATAAAGCATTTCACTCAATTCTGTCATAGCCTGATTTATAACATTTTGTGGCTTGTAAGGTAAAAAGCACTGTGTGCAGCTGTTCATCATTTTTAATCACAACGCTGGGCATCCCTTCCTACCATTTATACCCGTGACTGGGACATTACCTACTTTTGCATTCAAATAACCCATCTCTAGTAGTCTGTCCATTACATCAGAATTGAACACACTCACTCAGCTTCTTCTACAACACTTGCCTCTCTTCCTTAGTCCTCTTATTTCCAGTGCATAAGCACTAATGATCACCTCACCTCTTGGAATCCACGTGTCATATTTACTGACGTAGACATATACGTATCAACATATCCACATATACATACATGTACATACACATACAAAAACTTATACATACATACACATGTACATATTCGTACTTGCCTTCATCCACTCCTGGTGCTACCCCACCCCACAGGAAACAGCATCACTACCCCTTGCTTCAGTGAGGTAGTGCCTGGAAAACAGACAAAAAAAGCCACATTTGTTCCCATTCAGTCTCTAGCTTTCATTTGTAATGCACTGAAATCACAGCACCCTATCCACATTCAGGCCCCACAGACTTTCTATGGTTTACCCCAGATGTTTCACATGCCCTGGTTCAGTGCATCGACCGCTGATCCACCCTGGTATATCACATCATTCCAGTTCACTCTATTCCTTGCAAACTCTCCTGTATGGACAGGCCCCAATTGCTCAAAATCTTTTTCACTCCATCCTTCCACCTCCAATTAGATCTCCTGCTTCTCCTTGTTCCCTCCACCTCTGACATGTATATCCTCTTTGTCAATCTTTCCTCACTAATTCTCTCAATATGTCCAAACCATTTCAACACACCCTCTTCTGCTCTCTCAACCACACTTTCTATTTCCACAAATTTTTCTTATCCTTTCATAACTTACTTGATCAAACCATCTCACACCATTCTTCATCTGTTTCTTAGCGCTACCTTGCTGATGCGGGAAACCGATTAAGCATAATTGTAATGATAATAAATTTACGGACATCAGTCTGCGGCTCACATTCTTTCTCTCAGACATTCCCACAGCTCCTTTCACAGCAGCAGTGCTACCCCTTCCATAGCTCTTGCCCTTACAGTAACCCCTGACTTTACCCCAAAAGACATTCCCAGACCATTCTTCCTCCTTCCCCTTTAGCTTTGTTTCTCAGAGAGCTAGAACATCCCAGTTTCTCTTCTGAAACATACTACCTAACTTTCCTTTCTTCTCATCTTGGTTCATCCGCACATATTCAGACACCTCAGTCAGAACGTTCAGGGAGGATGAGTTCTTGCTTAGATCCTGTTGTTTTGATATATAGAATTGAATAACAAGGAGGGGATGGTTACCAACCCCTTTAGTCAGCTCTTATGACACATGGGGATAAGTGTGAATTATTCCTTCTCCCCTATCCCTAAGGATGATTATAGCAGATAAATTTCACTTTAGTTAGAAGGAATTTTATACCTTATTAAGTCTTGTTTATACTTGTTTTTTCAACAGACACTGCCAGAACTTGTAGATAGCAAACAAGAATGTGTTGTGGGAGCCCTTGTGTGGTGCTGGTGAGAGGCGTGCTGTTGCTGACACTGTTCATCGGATCCAAGACTTGTCACCTAAAATTTTAGTCAGCTTACCAATACTTCAGTGTTATCTCCCTTTTCTTTCATTGTTTTGCAGATAAGGCTGTGTTAGTGATTAAAACTATGCTTTATTGTATAATTTTTAGTGGTTACTGTTGGAGTATGTATTTTCTTTTCACTAAAATCACTTTATAAGTTTCAAGAGATAGCTAAATACATTACAGATTTTTTTTGTTACAACCGATTACTTTTTATTTATCAGGCTCTCTACATTTTGATTTATTTTGAATGCTAGGTCATTGTAGCTGGTCCTCAAAACCTTGCTTTTATTAGAGTGCCTCAAGTCAAGTTTTAGATGCTGATGAACAATTTCATCTTGATGCTTGATGCATATATGTGTGTGTGTGTGTGTGTGTGTGTGTGTGTGGATATGTGTGACATGGGAATATACAGAAGTCATAATGCACTAGTTGTGTATGTAATGTCATGGTTGTTTCTTAATGATACCCACCTGCTCTCCAATATATATATATGGCACTGTCTTCAGGCCAGTTTGTGCTGATTCCCTGCAGAGTTATTGGAGTACAATCACAGACCCCCCATTGACAGAGTCTTAGCCTAACCTGGCCTGTAGATTTGGGGTTATTCAGTAATGACCTCCATGATTTCTTCCTAATGTGATCGAGTGAATGCACACCAGCTCCATTCTCTTACTCTTGTCCTTCCACGGATAGTTGTTGGATCAGCAGTCTCTCGTCTCACCCCACAAGTCTCACCATTTGGACAAAATGGTTCACACGATGAAGAGAGACTACCAGTTGGCTCTTTGATCTTCCCTCCCTCCCCTGGTTAGAGTGTGGTTCTCATTTATGAGAGCTAAGAGAAATTATCTTTTTAATCTTTTGTTGTGAGTCTGACCCCAACTATTAACAATGGAAGGACCATAGTATCAGCTGGGGATGCCCTTCTACTTTTGTCATTTCTATATCTGTCAGCTTCAGTAGACCCATTTTTTTTTCATCACCAGTGGGATCTCATTAGCTGTTACATTTTCATCCTTCCTGTTAACCCTGTAACTTTTGTCTTGAAGAAATTATTTGTTGATGCAAATACCTGTGACTGGTCAGTGCTTGGGTCACCATTTGTGTCGTCCAGCTGAAGTGTCTTAAACTTGTGGCCTTCAATCTACTCATCATACGAGTGAGTGTAAAAGCCCAGAAGCTTTATCATATCTGTAAAGAAATTGATCACAGTGACCTCACTTCCACAATTTGAGACACTCAGCTGGAGATGCTGGAGGTTGTTGTAGGACCACTTTTGTCTTCTCTTGCTGCTAGAAGGTGGATTGTTTTATTAGCTACACATTCATTTTTTTAATCACAGCTTAGCACTGTTTTATATACATCTGTATTATAGCATCTAAAGAAATGATGATTATTATTATTATAATTATATGAATATGCAGGAAGCTGATTTTAGCTTGTTTTGGAAAGAAAATAAAATGTCTCAATTTTACAAATTCTAAGTCATTGTTCTTTCATTCCATAACCTACCTTATGTGTATTTTATGTTCACTAATGTGGGAGTAAAAGTTTTGTATATTCAAGGGGCCTTATACCAACAACATATTTATATTCAATGAAATGTTTATATTGTAATTTGTTACATAAGTCTTCGAAATACTGCAGTGTGTGAGCTTTTTCATCATTATAGTTAATAGTGCTGCTGTATTGAATAAAAGGATAAGCAACACTTATTTTCAACCAATTTTGCTTTATCCCTGTTGTTATATGATTTAAAGATTTATTGAAAATATAATTTTGAAAATTCCTTTTATACTAATTAAACTTGTTGAAAAAGTTGTTGGTTTAAAAATTGTAAGCCTCAGAAGGATTGGAGATATGTAACGAGAGAATTAATCAGGGCTATGGATATTCCAGGTGAAGATGTTAGAGGAATGATTGGAGATCATATGCAATGGAAGCATTTTGTGTATAGAAGTGGTATGTTTGGAGACTTTGGACTCAACTGATGAATCAATTTGGCATGTAAAGTGAAAAAGTGAGAAGTGTTTTTATGTGTGGAAGTCCATGTTTAGCACACAGAACAAGTTGAAGATGTGTGCAAATGATGTCATGTAGGCTTTATGTACCTGATCCTCTCAATTGAATTGGGAATGGAGGAATAATGATACACAGATATGTTTGATAATGAATTACCTATGGATGAGGACCCAGTCCTATTCCAGAACAGATTGGTAAGCTATCCATTGGACTACAAAGCAACAAAAGTTTTCCATCTCAGACCAACCAGTGGTCCATGAGATTCTCTTCACATCTCATGACCTGAGAGGCTAAGGAAAGCATGTATTCACATGGGTTATACTTAGCATCAAATCAGTCCTCCAACACTACAGTAAAGCTTATATATCTTTAACATGTCATGACCACATGGAATAGATGATAACAATTTACCTATGGGCGAGGGGGATTCGAACCCAGTCTTACTGCATGGCAGGCCAGTATGCTGTCCATTGGACCATAAGGTGACGAAAGCTTTCCATCTCAGATGAATCAGTGGTACATGATATACCCCGTCACATCTCATGATCTGAGACACAATGGAAAACTTGCTCCCCCATGGGTTGTAGGCAGCATCACGTCATTATGGGGTCCAGTGAACAGTATACTGACCTAACACACAGTAGGACTGTGTTTGAATTTTCCTCAATCGTTGGTAAATCATTATCATCAATTCCATGTGTTTAGTACATGTTATAGATGTATAAACCTTAGCACAGTGTTGGAGGATTGATTTGATGCTACCTATGACCCATGAGAGTGCACACTTTCCTTAGCCTTTCAGGTCAAGAGATGTGATGGGGATCTCATGGACCATTGGTTGGTCTGCAATGGAAAGGCTTTGTTTCTTCATGGTCCAATGGATAGTGTACTGTCCTGTCATGTGATAGGACTTGGTTCAAACTCTCTACACCCATAGGTAAATCTTTATCATCTATTACATGTGTCCAGTACATGTTAAAAATATAGATATGTTAAAAAAAAGAAGTTGCATACACAAGAACGGGTAATTAATTAATCATTAAAATTTGTAGGACCTTAGCCATGACATATTTTTAAATTTTCTAATAGGGTTTTTGATTGTTAGCTTGGCGTATACAAAGAATATGAATGAATTATGAAATATACATATAGGTATTGTTATACCAGGATCGACGTGCTGTCAATGTATTGAACCAGGGCATGTGAAGCGTCTGGTGTAAACCATGGAAAGTTCTGTGGGGCCTGGATGTGGAAAGGGAGCTGTGGTTTCGGTGCATTATTACATGACAGCTAGAGACTGAGTGTGAACGAATGGGGCCTTTGTTGTCTTTTCCTAGCGCTACCTAGCACACATGAAGGGGGAGGGGGTCGTTATTCCATGTGTGGTGAGGTGGCGATGGGAATAAATAAAGGCATACGTATGAATTATGTACGTGTATATATATATATATGTCTGTGTGTATATATATATATGTGTACATTGAGATGTATAGGTATGTATATTTGCGTGTGTGGACGTGTATGTATAAACATGTGTATGTGGGTGTGTTGGGCCATTCTTTCGTCTGTTCCTTGCGCTACCTCACTAACGCGGGAGACAGCGGCAAAGCAAAATAAAATAATAATAATATATATATATATATTTTTTTCAAAGCAAAAATGGGTATGTTTGAAGGAATAGTGGTTCCAACAATGTTGTATGGTTGCGAGGCGTGGGCTATGGATAGAGTTGTGCGCAGGAGGATGGACGTGCTGGAAATGAGATGTTTGAGGAAAATGTGTGGTGTGAGGTGGTTTGATCGAGTAAGTAACGTAAGGGTAAGAGAGATGTGTGGAAATAAAAAGAGCGTGGTTGAGAGAGCAGAAGAGGGTGTTTTGAAATGGTTTGGGCACATGGAGAGAATGAGTGAGGAAAGATTGACCAAGAGGATATATGTGTCGGAGGTGGAGGGAACGAGGAGAAGAGGGAGACCAAATTGGAGGTGGAAAGATGGAGTGAAAAAGATTTTGTGTGATCGGGGCCTGAACATGCAGGAGGGTGAAAGGAGGGCAAGGAATAGAGTGAATTGGAGCGATGTGGTATACAGGGGTTGACGTGCTGTCAGTGGATTGAATCAAGGCATGTGAAGCGTCTGGGGTAAACCATGGAAAGCTGTGTAGGTATGTATATTTGCGTGTGTGGACGTGTGTATGTACATGTGTATGGGGGGGGGGGGTTGGGCCATTTCTTTCGTCTGTTTCCTTGCGCTACCTCGCAAACGCGGGAGACAGCGACAAAGTATAAAAAAAAAAAAAAAAAAAATATATATATATATATATTTGTGAGTTCGCACGTCGGTTGCAGTTAGAAGACCGATTTCGACGATGAAGGCCTGCACTGTGGCTGAGAGATTGACTTGAGGAGGCAGAAGTGATATTGTGACAGTGATTGTGTCAGCGTCGCGTCGCCTCGCCGCAGTGTATCGAGACAGACTTCCCCAGAACTTTTAAAGGGGAAGTAAATGTTTATAATTGTGTTAATGGAGTGATAGTTTTCATGCATGGTGTTTTTGACAAGAAAATAGTGAAGTTGGAGAAAAATGTAGCTTAGACATTGAAGCTTATTGACACAGTGGTGAAATTGATGAGAACTGCTATTGACGTTTGTGTGAATAAATTGTACATTTCCTTTTCCATAGCCAGAGGTTGAACCATTATGTGACATTCATTTTTTTTTCATTCATTTCAAGCTAAAAGTTTGTTTTCTAAATTGTTTCTTACATTTTTCATATGTATATATATGTATGTGTGTGTGTGTATGTGCATATGTGTGTGTGTGTGTGTGTGTGTGTATATGTATATATATATGTATATTATCCCTGGGGATAGGGGTGAAAGAATACTTCCCACGTATTCCTCGCGTGTCGTAGAAAGCGACTAGAGGGGACGGGAGCGGGGGGCCGGAAATCCTCCCCTCCTTGTATTAACTTTCTAAAATGGGAAACAGAAGAAGGAGTCACGCGGGGAGTGATCATCCTCCTCGAAGGCTCAGAGTGGGGTGCCTAAATGTGTGTGGATGTAACCAAGATGTGAAAAAAGGAGAGATAGGTAGTATGTTTGAGGAAAGGAACCTGGATGTTTTGGCTCTGAGTGAAACGAAGCTCAAGGGTAAAGGGGAAGAGTGGTTTGGAAATGTCTGGGGAGTGAAGTCAGGGGTTAGTGAGAGGACAAGAGCAAGGGAAGGAGTAGCAATACTCCTGAAACAGGAGTTGTGGGAGTATGTGATAGAATGTAAGAAAGTAAATTCTCGATTAATATGGGTAAAATTGAAAGTTGATGGAGAGAGGTGGGTGATTATTGGTGCATATGCACCTGGGCATGAGAAGAAAGATCATGAGAGGCAAGTGTTTTGGGAGCAGCTAAATGAGTGTGTTAGCGGTTTTGATGCACGAGACCGGGTTATAGTGATGGGTGATTTGAATGCAAAGGTGAGTAATGTGGCAGTTGAGGGAATAATTGGTATGCATGGGGTGTTCAGTGTTGTAAATGGAAATGGTGAAGAGCTTGTAGATTTATGTGCTGAAAAAGGACTGATGATTGGGAATACCTGGTTTAAAAAGCGAGATATACATAAGTATACTTATGTAAGTAGGAGAGATGGCCAGAGAGCGTTATTGGATTACGTGTTAATTGACAGGCGTGCGAAAGAGAGACTTTTGGATGTTAATGTGCTGAGAGGTGCAACTGGAGGGATGTCTGATCATTATCTTGTGGAGGCTAAGGTGAAGATTAGTATGGGTTTTCAGAAAAGAGGAGTGAATGTTGGGGTGAAGAAGGTGGTGAGAGTAAGTGAGCTTGGGAAGGAGACCTGTGTGGGGAAGTACCAGGAGAGACTGTGTACAGAATGGAAAAAGGTGAGAACAATGGAAGTAAGGGGAGTGGGGGAGGAATGGGATGTATTTAGGGAATCAGTGATGGATTGCGCAAAAGATGCTTGTGGCATGAGAAGAGTGGGAGGTGGGCTGTTTAGAAAGGGTAGTGAGTGGTGGGATGAAGAAGTAAGAGTATTAGTGAAAGAGAAGAGAGAGGCATTTGGACGATTTTTGCAGGGAAAAAATGCAATTGAGTGGGAGAAGTATAAAAGAAAGAGACAGGAGGTCAAGAGAAAGGTGCAAGAGGTGAAAAAAAGGGCAAATGAGAGTTGGGGTGAGAGACTATCAGTAAATTTTAGGGAGAATAAAAAGATGTTCTGGAAGGAGGTAAATAGGGTGCGTAAGACAAGGGAGCAAATGGGAACTTCAGTGAAGGGCGTAAATGGGGAGGTGATAACAAGTAGCGGTGATGTGAGAAGGAGATGGAATGAGTATTTTGAAGGTTTGTTGAATGTGTCTGATGACAGAGTGGCAGATATAGGGTGTTTTGGTCGAGGTGGTGTGCAAAGTGAGAGGGTTAGGGAAAATGATTTGGTAAACAGAGAAGAGGTAGTAAAAGCTTTGCGGAAGATGAAAGCCGGCAAGGCAGCAGGTTTGGATGGTATTGCAGTGGAATTTATTAAGAAAGGGGGTGACTGTATTGTTGACTGGTTGGTAAGGTTATTTAATGTATGTATGACTCATGGTGAGGTGCCTGAGGATTGGCGGAATGCGTGCATAGTGCCATTGTACAAAGGCAAAGGGGATAAGAGTGAGTGCTCAAATTACAGAGGTATAAGTTTGTTGAGTATTCCTGGTAAATTATATGGGAGGGTATTGATTGAGAGGGTGAAGGCATGTACAGAGCATCAGATTGGGGAAGAGCAGTGCGGTTTCAGAAGTGGTAGAGGATGTGTGGATCAGGTGTTTGCTTTGAAGAATGTATGTGAGAAATACTTAGAAAAGCAAATGGATTTGTATGTAGCATTTATGGATCTGGAGAAGGCATATGATAGAGTTGATAGAGATGCTCTGTGGAAGGTATTAAGAATATATGGTGTGGGAGGCAAGTTGTTAGAAGCAGTGAAAAGTTTTTATCGAGGATGTAAGGCATGTGTACGTGTAGGAAGAGAGGAAAGTGATTGGTTCTCAGTGAATGTAGGTTTGCGGCAGGGGTGTGTGATGTCTCCATGGTTGTTTAATTTGTTTATGGATGGGGTTGTAAGGGAGGTAAATGCAAGAGTCCTGGAAAGAGGGGCAAGTATGAAGTCTGTTGGGGATGAGAGAGCTTGGGAAGTGAGTCAGTTGTTGTTCGCTGATGATACAGCGCTGGTGGCTGATTCATGTGAGAAACTGCAGAAGCTGGTGACTGAGTTTGGTAAAGTGTGTGGAAGAAGAAAGTTGAGAGTAAATGTGAATAAGAGCAAGGTTATTAGGTACAGTAGGGGTGAGGGTCAAGTCAATTGGGAGGTGAGTTTGAATGGAGAAAAACTGGAGGAAGTGAAGTGTTTTAGATATCTGGGAGTGGATCTGGCAGCGGATGGAACCATGGAAGCGGAAGTGGATCATAGGGTGGGGGAGGGGGCGAAAATTTTGGGAGCCTTGAAAAATGTGTGGAAGTCGAGAACATTATCTCGGAAAGCAAAAATGGGTATGTTTGAGGGAATAGTGGTTCCAACAATGTTGTATGGTTGCGAGGCGTGGGCTATGGATAGAGATGTGCGCAGGAGGATGGATGTGCTGGAAATGAGATGTTTGAGGACAATGTGTGGTGTGAGGTGGTTTGATCGAGTAAGTAACGTAAGGGTAAGAGAGATGTGTGGAAATAAAAAGAGCGTGGTTGAGAGAGCAGAAGAGGGTGTTTTGAAATGGTTTGGGCACATGGAGAGAATGAGTGAGGAGAGATTGACCAAGAGGATATATGTGTCGGAGGTGGAGGGAACGAGGAGAAGAGGGAGACCAAATTGGAGGTGGAAAGATGGAGTGAAAAAGATTTTGTGTGATCGGGGCCTGAACATGCAGGAGGGTGAAAGGAGGGCAAGAAATAGAGTGAATTGGAGTCATGTGGTATACAGGGGTTGACGTGCTGTCAGTGGATTGAAGCAAGGCATGTGAAGCGTCTGGGGTAAACCATGGAAAGCTGTGTAGGTATGTATATTTGCGTGTGTGGACGTGTGTATGTACATGTGTATGGGGGGGGGGTTGGGCCATTTCTTTCGTCTGTTTCCTTGCGCTACCTCGCAAACGCGGGAGACAGCGACAAAGTATAAAAAAAAAAAAAAAAAAAAAAAAAAAAATATATATATTGTTATACATTTTCCAAATTAGTGAATAACAGCAAGGTTATTAGGTTAAACTGTAGAAAGAAAGAGATTAGTTGGAGAATGTGTCTGAATGGACAGAAACCTGAATGGGGTGATGTTTTACATTCAGGGGGGTCCCTGACTCATGAACAGATTATGTTCCTGACATTGTTAGTAAGTTGTATTGTTCGTAAATCAAAAAATATAAAGAAATGGATAGAATTAAAGTAAATACCTGTACCTGAATGGAATAATGTATTAGATATTGTATTCCACAGTAAATATGGTTAATAGAACATGACATTAAGCAACACAATGAAAAAAATGTATTTCCGTGGTTCACAAACATGAGTAATTGATTGTTGGTTGATGGAGCTTAGGTGGTGTGAGTGGAAAGAGTGGCAATCATCAGTGAGGGCAAAGATGGGTATGTATATGATACAGTAGTTTCAACATTGTTGTATGGATGTGAGGCATGGGTCCTAGACAAAATTAGCACTGAAGAGGATGGATGAGTTGGAAATGAAGTTTCTGGACAATAAGTAGTGTGAAGGGTTGACTGAATAAGAAGTAATAGAATAATAGGGTTTGGTAGTAGAGGAGTATGTTTTGAGAGAGCTGAGTAGGATGTGCTAATGATTTGGACATATATTGAAAGGATGAGTAAGGAGTGGATGACCAAGAGAGTATACATGGTGGAAGAAGAGGGAGCTAAGTAAAGGGGTAAACCAAGAAGTGGATGGAAGGATAGAGTAGAAAGACTTTGGGAATTTCAGGCTTCAACATGCAGGAGGGTGTGGCATGCAAGGAATAGATGGAATTGGAGCAATGTAGTACACTGGGCAATATTGTCAGTGGGTTGAACCATAGCATGTGTTCAGAGAACACCACAGAAAAATCTGTGGGCCCTGATTGTGGATAAGGGGCTATGTTTTCATTGCTGGAAAACAGAAGTGAGGACATGAGGCCTTTTCTACATTCGTTCCTGGCACTACCTGCTAATGCAGGAAACAGTGACAAGTGTAACCTTCAGCAGGTAGGGTCCATTAACACATCATATACACATATGTAGATACATGTGGATGTGGGTGGGTTGGGCCATTCTTTCATCTGTTTCCTTGCGCTACCTCGCTAATGCGGGAGACAGCAACAAAGTATAATAAATAAAAAAAAATACCTCTTCCCTGTTTACGAAAATGATTTGGTAAACAGGGAAGAGGTAGTAAAAGCTTTGCGGAAGATGAAAGCCGGCAAGGCAGCGGGTTTGGATGATATTGCACTGGAATTTATTAAAAAAG
This sequence comes from Panulirus ornatus, assembly GCF_036320965.1. Taxonomy (NCBI): domain Eukaryota; kingdom Metazoa; phylum Arthropoda; class Malacostraca; order Decapoda; family Palinuridae; genus Panulirus; species Panulirus ornatus. The sequence continues at coordinate 69,134,754 of NC_092235.1, forward strand.
GGGGTGACTGTATTGTTAACTGGTTGGTGAGGTTATATAATGTATATATGATTCATGGTGAGATACCTGAGGATTGGCAGAATGCTTGCATAGTGCCATTATACAAAGGCAAAGGGGACAAAGGTGAGTTCTCAAATTACATAGGTATAAGTTTGTTGAGTATTCCTGGGAAATTATATGGGAGGGTATTGATTGAGAGGGTGAAGGCATGTACAGAGCATCAGATTAGGGAAGAGCAGTGTGGTTTCAGAAGTGGTAGAGGATGTGTGGATCAGGTGTTTGCTTTGAAGAATGTGTGAGAAATACTTAGAAAAGCAAATGGATTTGTATGTAGCATTTATGGATCTGGAGAAAGCATATGATAGAGTTGATAGAGATGCTTTGTGGAAAGTATTAAGGATATATGGTGTGGGAGGCAAGTTGTTAGAAGCAGTGAAAAGTTTTTATCGAGGATGTAAGGCATGTGTACGTGTAGGAAGAGAGGAAAGTGATTGGTTCTCAGTGAATGTAGGTTTGCTGCAGGGGTGTGTGATGTCTCCATGGTTGTTTAATTTGTTTATGGATGGGGTTGTTAGGGAGGTGAATGCAAGAGTTTTGGAAAGAAGGGCAAGTATGCAATCTGTTGTGGATGAGAGAACTTAGGAAGTGAGTCAGTTGTTGTTCGCTGATGATACAGCGCTGGTGGCTGATTCATGTGAGAAACTGCAGAAGCTGGTGACTGAGTTTGGTAAAGTGTGTGAAAGAAGTAAATGTGAATAAGAGTAAGGTTATTAGGTACAGCAGGGTTGAGGGTCAAGTCAATTGGGAGGTAAGTTTGAATGGAGAAAAACTGGAAGTAAAGTGTTTTCGATATCTGGGAGTAAATCTGCCAGCGGATGGAAGTGGAAGTGAATCATAGGGTGGGGGAGGGGGCGAAAATTCTGGGAGCCTTGAAGAATGTTTGGAAGTTGAGAACATTATCTCGGAAAGCAAAAATGGGTATGTTTGAAGGAATAGTGATTCCAACATTGTTGTATGGTTGCGAGGCATGGGCTATGGATAGAGTTGTGCGCAGGAGGGTGGATGTGCTGGAAATGAGATGTTTGAGGACAATATGTGGTGTAAGGTGGTTTGATCGAGTAAGTAATGTAAGGGTCGGAGAGATGTGTGGAAATAAAAAGAGTGTAGTTGAGAGAGCAGAAGAGGGTGTTTTGAAATGGTTTGGTCACATTGAGAGAATGAGTGAGGAAAGATTGACCAAGAGGATATATGTGTCAGAGGTGGAGGGAACGAGGAGAAGTGCGAGACCAAATTGGAGGTGGAAAGATGGAGTGAAAAAGATTTTGAGTGATCGGGGCCTGAACATGCAGGAGGGTGAAAGGCGTGCAAGGAATAGAGTGAGTTGGAACTATGTGGTATATTGGGGTCGACGTGCTGACAATGGATTGAACCAGGGCATGTGAAGAGTCTGGGGTAAACCATGAAAAGTTCTGTGGGGCCTGGATGTGGAAAGGGAGCTGTGGTTTCGGTGCATAATTACATGACAGCTAGAGACTGAGTGTGAACGAATGGGGCCTTTGTTGTCTTTTCCTAGCACTACCTCGCACACATGAGGGGGGAGGGGGTTGTTATTCCATGAGTGGCGGGGTGGCGATGGGAATAAATAAAGGCAGACAGTATGAATTATGTACATGTGTATATATGTATATGTCTGTGTGTGTATATATATGTATACGTTGAGATGTATAGGTATGTATATTTGCGTGTGGTGACCTGTATGTATATGCATGTGTATGTGGGGGGGGTTGGGCCATTCTTTCGTCTGTTTCCTTGCGCTAACGTGGGAGACAGCGACAAAGCAAAATAAATAAATATATATATATATATATATATATATATATATATATATATATATATATATATTTTTTTTTTTTTTTTTATACTTTGTCGCTGTCTCCCGCGTTTGCAAGGTAGCGCAAGGAAACAGACGAAAGAAATGGCCCAACTCACCCCCATACACATGTATATACATACGTCCACACACGCAAATATACATACCTACACAGCTTTCCATGGTTTACCCCAGACGCTTCACATGCCTTGATTCAATCCACTGACAGCACGTCAGCCCCGGTATACCACATCACTCCAATTCACTCTATTCCTTGCCCTCCTTTCACCCTCCTGCATGTTCAGGCCCCGATCACACAAAATCTTTTTCACTCCATCTTTCCACCTCCAATTTGGTCTCCCTCTTCTCCTCGTTCCCTCCACCTCCGACACATATATCCTCTTGGTCAATCTTTCCTCACTCATCCTCTCCATGTGCCCAAACCACTTCAAAACACCCTCTTCTGCTCTCTCAACCACGCTCTTTTTATTTCCACACATCTCTCTTACCCTTACGTTACTCACTCGATCAAACCACCTCACACCACACATTGTCCTCAAACATCTCATTTCCAGCACATCCATCCTCCTGCACACAACTCTATCCATAGCCCACGCCTCGCAACCATACAACATTGTTGGAACCACTATTCCTTCAAACATACCCATTTTTGCTTTCCAAGATAATGTTCTCGACTTCCACACATTCTTCAAGGCCCCCAGAATTTTCGCCCCCTCCCCCACCCTATATATATATATATATATATATATATATATATATATATATATATATGTTGGGGCCTTTAATTGTGCAGGATGGCTGAGTAATTCTGTGGTTTCGGGCATTATTGCATGACAGCTAGAGACTGAGTGTGAACGAATTTGGCCTTTGTTGTCTTTACCCCGCACACATGAGGGGGGAGGGGGATGGTATTCCATGTGTGGTGAGGTGGCGATGGGAATGAATGAAGGCAGACAGTGTGAATTGTGTGCATGGGTATATATGTATGTGTCTGTGTGTGTATATATATGTGTACATTGAGATGTATAGGTATGTATATTTGCGTGTGTGGACGTATATGTATATACATGTGTATGGGGGCGGGTTGGTCCATTTCTTTCGTGTTTCCTTTTTTTTTTTTTTCCAAAAGAAGGAACAGAGAAGGGGGCCAGGTGAGGGTATTCCCTCAAAGGCCCAGTCCTCTGTTCTTAATGCTACCTCGCTATCGTGGGAAATGGCGAATAGTATGAAAAAAATAAAAATATATTTTTTTATTTTTATTTATTTTGCTTTGTCGCTGCCTCCAGCGTTTGCGAGGTAGCGCAAGGAAAGAGACGAAAGAAATGGCCCAACCCACCCCCATACACATGTATATACATACACGTCCACACACGCAAATATACATACCTATACATCTCAATGTACACATATATATACACCCACAGACACATACATATATACCCATGCACACAATTCACACTGTCTGCCTTTATTCATTCTCATCGCCACCTCGCCACACATGGAATACCATCCCCCTCCCCCCTCATGTGTGCGAGGTAGCGCTAGGAAAAGACAACAAAGGCCCCATTCGTTCACACTCAGTCTCTAGCTGCCATGCAATAATGCCCGAAACCACAGCTCCCTTTCCACATCCAGTCCCCACACAACTTTCCATGGTTTATCCCAGACGCTTCACATACCCTGATTCAATCCACTAACAGCACGTCAACCCCGGTATACCACATCGATCCAATTCACTCTATTCCTTGCCCGCCTTTCACCCTCCATCATGTTCAGGCCCCGATCACTCAAAATCTTTTTCACTCCATCTTTCCACCTCCAATTTGGTCTCCCACTTCTCGTTCCCTCCACCTCCGACACATATATCCTCTTGGTCAATCTTTCCTCACTCATTCTCTCCATGTGCCCAAACCATTTCAAAACACCCTCTTCTGCTCTCTCAACCACACTCTTTTTATTTCCACACATCTCTCTTACCCTTACATTACTTACTCGATCAAACCACCTCACACCACACATTGTCCTCAAACATCTCATTTCCAGCACATCCACCCTCCTGCGCACAACTCTATCCATAGCCCATGCCTCGCAACCATACAACATTGTTGGAACCACTATACCTTCAAACATACCCACTTTTGCTTTCCGAGATAATGTTCTCGACTTCCACACATTCTTCAAGGCTCCCAGGATTTTCGCCCCCTCCCCCACCCTATGATTCACTTCCGCTTCCATGGTTCCATCCGCTGCCAGATCCACTCCCAGATATCTAAAACACTTTACTTCCTCCAGTTTTTCTCCATTCAAACTTACCTCCCAGTTGACTTGACCCTCAACCCTACTGTACCTAATAACCTTGCTCTTATTCACATTTACTCTTAACTTTCTTCTTTCACACACTTTACCAAACTCAGTCACCAGCTTCTGCAGTTTCTCACATGAATCAGCCACCAGCGCTGTATCATCAGCGAACAACAACTGACTCACTTCCCAAGCTCTCTCATCCACAACAGACTTCATACTTGTCCCTCTTTCAACTCTTGCATTCACCTCCCTAACAACCCCATCATAAACAAATTAAACAACCATGGAGACATCGCACACCCCTGCCGCAAACCTACATTCACTGAGAACCAATCACTTTCCTCTCTTCCTACACGTACACATGCCTTACATCCTTGATAAAAACTTTTCACTGCTTCTAACAACTTGCCTCCCACACCATATATTCTTAATACCTTCCACAGAGCATCTCTATCAACTCTATCATATGCCTTCTCCAGATCCATAAATGCTACATACAAATCCATTTGCTTTTCTAAGTATTTCTCACATACATTCTTCAAAGCAAACACCTGATCCACACATCCTCTACCACTTCTGAAACCACACTGCTCTTCCCCAATCTGATGCTCTGTACATGCCTTCACCCTCTCAATCAATACCCTCCCATATAATTTCCCAGGAATACACAATAAACTTATACCTCTGTAATTTGAGCACTCACTCTTATCCCCTTTGCCTTTGTACAATGGCACTATGCACGCATTCCACCAATCCTCAGGCACCTCACCATGAGTCACATACATTAAATAACCTTACCAACCAGTCAACAATACAGTCACCCCCTTTTTTAATAGATTCCACTGCACTGCCATCCACACCTGCTGCCTTGCCGGCTTTCATCTTCCGCAAAGCTTTTACTACCTCTTCTCTGTTTATCAAATCATTTTCCCTAACCCTCTCACTCTGCACACCACCTCGACCAAAACACCCTATATCTGCCATTCTATCATCAAACACATTCAACAAACCTTCAAAATACTCACTCCATCTCCTTCTCACATCACCACTACTTGTTATCACCTCCCCATTAGCCCCCTTCACTGAAGTTCCCATTTGTTCCCTTGTCTTATGCACTTTATTTACCTCCTTCCAAAACATCTTTTTATTCTCCCTAAAATTTAATGATACTCTCTCACCCCAACTCTCATTTGCCCTCTTTTTCACCTCTTGCACCTTTCTCTTGACCTCCTGCCTCTTTCTTTTATACATCTCCCACTCATTTGCATTATTTCCCTGAAAAAATCGTCCAAATGCCTCTCTCTTCTCTTTCACTAATAATCTTACTTCATCCCACCACTCACTACCCTTTCTAATCTGCCCACCTCACACGCTTCTCATGCCACAAGCATCTTTTGCGCAAGCCATCACTGCTTCCCTAAATACATCCCATTCCTCCCCCACTCCCCTTACCTCCTTTGTTCTCACCTTTTTCCATTCTGTACTCAGTCTCTCCTGGTACTTCCTCACACAAGTCTCCTTACCAAGCTCACTTATTCTCACCACTCTCTTCACCCCAACATTCTCTCTTCTTTTCTGAAAACCTCTACAAATCTTCACCTTTGCCTCCACAAGATAATGATCAGACATCCCTCCAGTTGCACCTCTCAGCACATTAACATCCAAAAGTTTGTCTTTTGCGTGCCTATCAATTAACACGTAATCCAATAACGCTCTCTGGCCATCTCTCCTACTTACATACGTATACTTATGTACATCTCTTTTTAAACCAGGTATTCCCAATCACCAGTCCTTTTTTAGCACATAAATCTACAAGCTCTTCAGCATTTCCGTTTACAACACTGAACACCCCATGTATACCAATTATTCCCTCAACTGCCACATTACTCACCTTTGCATTCAAATCACCCATCACTATAACCCGGTCTCATGCATCAAAACCACTAACACTCATTCAGCTGCTCCCAAAACACTTGATTAGGAGAACTTGACTAGGAGAATTATTTGCCTCTGCTGTCTTAGCTAAAGCAGACACATACAAAAAAGATATCTTGTCGTTCACTTGAAATTCTTGTAACAAAGCAAATCGTTTCCCTTCTTATGAAAGACATCCCCAAGCGATTAATGGTGCATTTCACAAGCATGATCAGAAACTTTGCACCAATATTGTTCATTCAACAGAATTAAGAGACATGGGTGTTCCATAAACCACAGAGAGAGAGAGAGAGAGAGAGAGAGAGAGAGAGAGAGAGAGAGAGAGAGAGAGAGAGAGAGATTAGAGAGAGAGAGAGAGAGAGAGAGAGAGAGAGAGAGAGAGAGAGAGTGTACTCCAGGACATACAAGCACCTATCTGCTCCTGTGGGATTATGCAACTTGGGTTTGTGGTGCTTTTCAACATGCTAAAGTTTTTAATTTCTTTTTAGTAATACTGTACCTTTAATCAAATGGTCATAATCAGATCAATCTTCACCTCAGTTGTAAAACCATAAGGGAAAGTGTTTGTACTGTGCTAATTCCAAGACTAAAGAGATCTTGATGTAGTTCAAAGAGGAAAGTGTAAAAAGCAAGATTTAGCAAAGGCGGCGGTTCTAGTGATAAGTGTGAAAAAGTTAACAACTCTAGAAAACTTGTATACTGAAAAAGTTAGAACAGTGTGTGTGTGTTACCTCAATACAGTCTGCCCTAGAAATTACTCTTTAAAGCCTTTAATCCTTCATTTTGTAAACACATGTGTAGATGATTTTCTGGTAAGTCATATTTTCATTATTTCCATATCACTGATGCTCATCTATGTTGATTAACTGCATTTCTCTTATTTAGCATAATTTATTTTTTGGTAAGCATTCTTTCCCTCTGATCTAATTCCCCTTTTATGATTCTACATGTGTGCAATTTCTGATTAATTCATGAGGTAGGGGAAAAGGGCTCCTAAGCAGGGGAAGGGAGGACAAAAGTTAATTACTATTTTGGAAGAAGCCCAAGCCTCAATTAATTTGCTAATAGGAGTTCTGCCTATTTTGAATTCAATTTTTCAAAATAACTGACAGGTACTGTCTTTCAGGTTTGGTATCTTAAGACTACTGAATTTTCAAAAGATTACAAATACTTTCACTAAAGCATACATGATCTCTAATCCTTAGTGTGTGAAAAGTCTAACCACTAAACTACAATGCATGCATATTACTGTGTGAAGATCTGAGAAGTAGCTTAACTATAGAATGTAATCATTATCATTAACATGTGGCAACCATCTGGTGCCTGAATATACACACCAACACGGACAAATGTGCTGAAAAAGAGAACAGTAGGATAAGCAGACATAACTTCCACATGACTTTTAACAGTTTACTAAAACATGTGACAAAATGAATATTCTGAGGCCATATAGTTCTGGGACTAACAGAATTTCAACAAATCCTGAAAATTTGTTCTCCACATCCAACACAGAAAACAATAACCGGCATCACGTTCTTCAATAATCCACCAGGACAATGCGCTCTTACTCTTTTCTAAACCTAACGTTCAAAGTACAGTATGCATATATAAGGGGGTGTGAACTGAAATTCTATAAAGCTAAGTTATTCATAATGAGATGCATGTTTTCTCTGTATGCCTTTAATGCACAAATGCTCAAATTTTAAGTTGGAAAAACATAAAGATCTTACGTACCTGCACACACTTTTCCTTCATCCGTATACTACTTCACTGTTACCCTTTGAAGCTATGTACTTCAGTAACACTGCAAACCTACTATATTACTACTTTGAGAAAATTCATAGTAAAAAAGTCTCCATATGTTTTTGTAATAATCTTCAGCACTTCATCAGTATATGTGTAGAATAACCTATGTAAAGTCCTTGTCTAATTCACCCTCTAAAACAACACTGTTATTTCAAAAGATTAATTTACATTAATAAGTTCCAATCTTTGGGAAAGGTGAAATTTAGGCATGACTACTACCTTTGCATACAAACTCATAAACATAGCCACTGAAATACTGTACTTAGCACCTATTTCTTTTCTTTTACCAAATGTGACAAAAGCATTAACTTTAATTTACCTCTCACATCCATGTAGAAACCCAAGACAACTTGATTAATATATATTCAAGTGATGGACAACTGAACTGGGAAAAAACAAATCAACATGAAAGCAATGATCACCAGTACTAAAAACAATTATGATCATTTATAACACTGGGATCCATTTTATGGAGATTTTGAAGTTTAAAAGCTGTGCTATATTCAGAAGCAAGAATATGATGTGCCCCTTTGGAGTGAGAAGTTTCTTGACAAGAATGTACTCCCTTTTGTCAATAACAATGGTAAAGCCTTGCTGAAGGTGATTTCTTTCACAGTGTAACCATAAACAGAAGTCTTGTAACACTCTAACAATTTAATAAAGAAACAATTACAATAAAAATGTTAAAACAATAAAAAAGTAATGTAATACTTCAGAAACAATGCAATAATACACACCTAATAAACAATCACAACAATAAAAACATTTCACATTAACATATGTGTACTCGAAACGTTTTTGACTGTCCTTACAAAAATATTTACCAAAATAAAGAGATTTAACTGCCGTCATTAATTATGAAACTGACATTAGCTCATTCAAACAAGGTACTAATGTGTATGCAACTCAACAGCTTTTAGGTAGGTTTAATTATAAGATGCTTGTGATATGTATTAACTGTCAGAAAATGGGTGTGGAGGAAGAATATGTGGATATAATAGCAGCAGCATCATAGCTTTATCACTGGTTAAAATCAAGAGATACATCAGCTATAATACTATAGCTAATCTAAAATAATCTGTAAAGTTTTGTTAATCATTCTTTATTAAGCTCTCTTACTTTTTGGTTGTAGATGATAAAAAAAAAGGAATTTAGTCAAAGGATATGGAAATTATGAGATCTTTAAATATAAGAAAAAATGCATGGTAAAAAAAGAAGAAAAAACTATAACAACAACAAAGACTTAAAAATAAATAAAATATGCTATAGCTCCATTGGTTGCAACATGCACCAAATTATTATCATGTTCCTAAGCCTGTTCATATTTAAAGTTCTATTGCTTTAGCTTAATCTACTAATCAGACCAAGAGAAAACATGATTTCTTGATACATTTAAAAGAGTCTTATTTCCAACTTTAACTTGTATTCATATTTTATAAAGCAATGCTTTCACAAATAATATACATATCTCATACAGAAATGCTTACACAAATAATATAAAGAACATTCTAGTGATACATACCAATGCTGTATTCTATTAGTTTACGAATTAACCAAATAACTGCTGTTGAAACATCTAAAATAACTAAGAGAAAAGCAAATTAGTGCAATAACATAAAGGGAACTGTAAATCACCATGAGTTTATTGCTACTGAACAGGTACACAACAACTCTAGTACTGAAAATATTTTTGCAAGGCACAAATGTCTGTGAATGTGGGATTTATACATAATGGATGAAGATAGCTATAGAAAGTGTCATCACAGTCTACATGTTATAGACAATATAATGTCTTTATAATACTGGCTCTAGCATACCAAGAATGTGTTCATCTATGCGACATGGATGAAGTAAGGAAAGTTTCTCTCAGTTCATCATAGAATGATAATTTCCCCCCTCATGATAAAGTATATCCTTCTGGAATGCAACTTTCTAAAATAATGTCATGCAGAAAATTGGTATGGGCCAAAAATGAAAACGTATATGCAATAATGAAAAGAAGACATATGCACTGGTAAATTTGCAATGCATATGTGACAAAAGTAATATTCAAAATGATAAAGAATACTAATTCAATATGGTGAGGGTATATAAAAAAAAGGGTAAACAGCTGACTAAAACATAATAAAATATAATTGGGGTACTGAGAAGACCATGCAAAGAAGAAAGAGAAGAAATAAATTCATAATATGAGAAAACTAAAACATCTTGATTGAAATATAATTAGGCTACTGAGGAGACTGTAAAAGTAAGGAAAGAGAATAAATAAATTCATAATATCAAAGAATTACTGCACATCCGTAAGATCTATTGAAAAAAAAAGCATCTATGAGCACAAGACAAAAAGTTTAAGAGATATCTTGTTTTATGTGCTGATTTAAGTGAACTTTACGCATTACTCAAAAGCCTCTGTCAGCCATACTTTAAAAAAAGGTGCTACAAAATGTTCAAGACCAAAACACCAGATGGAACTACTTTGAAGAATGTAGGCATTTAATCTCCTTTATGTATTCCCAGACAACTAACCAGCATCATTTCAAAACCTGTGCCTGACATATTGATTCAGTGTTCAGCATGCTTGCACTGTGCAGACATAATTCTTATATCCTAATCTGTCCTGTACTCACCTCACACAGATATATGCACATCACCACACTTCTTGATATATGGTTTCACCTACTGGAAATGAACAGGTTCCTGAGTTCTATAGGAGCCCCATAGAAGGGGATCCTATGGTGGGAAAGCAAAATTTTAAGTATATGAAGCAGATGGGGGTTAACTGTGGAAAGGTCTGTGGGGGCCTAGATGTGGATCTGGGGCTCTAGTTTAAGTGTATCATAAATGATAGCTGCAGAGTGGATGTAAGCAAATGAGGCCATTTCTTCATCTGTTCCTAACACTCCCTCACTGTACTGGGACATGATGAACCTGGGATGAAGGCAAGCAAGTGTGAATATATACGTGTTTATATGTATGTATGTATATATATATATATATATATATATATATATATATATATATATATATATATATATATATATATATATATACATTTACTCTTAACTTTCTTCTTTCACACACTTTACCAAACTCAGTCACCAGCTTCTGCAGTTTCTCACATGAATCAGCCACCAGCACTGTATCATCAGCGAACAACAACTGACTCACTTCCCAAGCTCTCTCATCCCCAACAGACTTCATACTTGCCCCTCTTTCCAAAACTCTTGCATTCACCTCCCTAACAACCCCATCCATATACAAATTAAACAACCATGGAGACATCACACACCCCTGCCGCAAACCTACATTCACTGAGAACCAATCACTTTCCTCTCTTCCTACATGTACACATGCCTTACATCCTCGATAAAAACTTTATATATATATATATATATATATATATATATATATATATATATATATATATATATATATATTTTTCTTTTGCTTTGTCGCTGTCTCCCGCGTTTGCGAGGTAGCGCAAGGAAACAGACGAAAGAAATGGCCCAACCCACCCCCATACACATGTATATACATACGTCCACACACGCAAATATACATACCTACACAGCTTTCCATGGTTTACCCCAGACGCTTCACATGCCCTGATTCAATCCACTGACAGCACGTCAACCCCGGTATACCACATCGCTCCAATTCACTCTATTCCTTGCCCTCCTTTCACCCTCCTGCATGTTCAGGCCCCGATCACACAAAATCTTTTTCACTCCATCTTTCCACCTCCAATTTGGTCTCCCTCTTCTCGTTCCCTCCACCTCCGACACATATATCCTCTTGGTCAATCTTTCCTCACTCATTCTCTCCATGTGCCCAAACCATTTCAAAACACCCTCTTCTGCTCTCTCAACCACGCTCTTTTTATTTCCACACATCTCTCTTGCCCTTACGTTACTTACTCGATCAAACCACCTCACACCACACATTGTCCTCAAACATCTCATTTCCAGCACATCCATCCTCCTGCGCACCACTCTATCCATAGCCCACGCCTTGCAACCATACAACATTGTTGGAACCACTATTCCTTCAAACATACCCATTTTTGCTTTCCGAGATAATGTTCTCGACTTCCACACATTCTTCAAGGCTCCCAGAATTTTCGCCTCCTCCCCCATCCTATGATCCACTTCCACTTCCATGGTTCCATCTGCTGCCAGATCCACTCCCAGATATCTAAAACACTTTACTTCCTCCAGGTTATTAGGTACAGTAGGGTTGAGGGTCAAGTCAATTGGGAGGTGAGTTTGAATGGAGAAAAACTGGAGGAAGTGAAGTGTTTTAGATATCTGGGAGTGGATCTGGCAGCGGATGGAACCATGGAAGCGGAAGTGGATCATAGGGTGGGGGAGGGGGCGAAAATTCTGGGAGCCTTGAAGAATGTGTGGAAGTCAAGAACATTATCTCGGAAAGCAAAAAAGGGTATGTTTGAAGGAATAGTGGTTCCAACAATGTTGTATGGTTGCGAGGCGTGGACTATGGATAGAGTTGTACGCAGGAGGATGGATGTGCTGGAAATGAGATGTTTGAGGACAATGTGTGGTGTGAGGTGGTTTGATCGAGTAAGTAACGTAAGGGTAAGAGAGATGTGTGGAAATAAAAAGAGCGTGGTTGAGAGAGCAGAAGAGGGTGTTTTGAAATGTTTTGGTCGCATGGAGAGAATGAGTGAGGAAAGATTGACCAAGAGGATATATGTGTCGGAGGTGGAGGGAACGAGAAGAGGGAGACCAAATTGGAGGTGGAAAGATGGAGTGAAAAAGATTTTGTGTGATCGGGGCCTGAACATGCAGGAGGGTGAAAGGAGGGCAAGGAATAGAGTGAATTGGAGCGATGTGGTATACCGGGGTTGACGTGCTGTCAGTGGATTGAATCAGGGCATGTGAAGCGTCTGGGGTAAACCATGGAAAGCTGTGTAGGTATGTATATTTGTGTGTGTGGATGTGTATGTATATACATGTGTATGGGGGTGGGTTGGGCCATTTCTTTCGTCTGTTTCCTTGCGCTACCTCGCAAACGCGGGAGACAGTGACAAAGAAAAAAAAAAAAAAAATGTATATATATATATATATATATATGAAGTCTGTTGGGGATGAGAGAGCTTGGGAAGTGAGTCAGTTGTTGTTCGCTGATGATACAGCGCTGGTGGCGGATTCATGTGAGAAACTGCAGAAGCTGGTGACGGAGTTTGGTAAAGTGTGTGGAAGAAGAAAGTTAAGAGTAAATGTGAATAAGAGCAAGGTTATTAGGTACAGTAGGGTTGAGGGTCAAGTCAATTGGGAGGTGAGTTTGAATGGTGAAAAACTGGAGGAAGTGAAGTGTTTTAGATATCTGGGAGTGGATCTGTCAGCGGATGGAACCATGGAAGCGGAAGTGGATCATAGGGTGGGGGAGGGGGCGAAAATTTTGGGAGCCTTGAAAAATGTGTGGAAGTCGAGAACATTATCCCGGAAAGCAAAAATGGGTATGTTTGAAGGAATAGTAGTTCCAACAATGTTGTATGGTTGCGAGGCGTGGGCTATGGATAGAGTTGTGCGCAGGAGGATGGATGTGCTGGAAATGAGATGTTTGAGGACAATGTGTGGTGTGAGGTGGTTTGATCGAGTAAGTAACGTAAGGGTAAGAGAGATGTGTGGAAATAAAAAGAGCGTGGTTGAGAGAGCAGAAGAGGGTGTTTTAAAATGGTTTGGGCACATGGAGAGAATGAGTGAGGAAAGATTGACCAAGAGGATATATGTGTCGGAGGAGGAGGGAACGAGGAGAAGAGGGAGACCAAATTGGAGGTGGAAAGATGGAGTGAAAAAGATTTTGTGTGATCGGGGCCTGAACATGCAGGAGGGTGAAAGGAGGGCAAGGAATAGAGTGAATTGGAGCGATGTGGTATACAGGGGTTGACGTGCTGTCAGTGGATTGAATCAAGGCATGTGAAGCGTCCGGGGTAAACCATGGAAAGCTGTGTAGGTATGTATATTTGTGTGTGTGGACGTGTGTATGTACATGTGTATGGGGGGGGTTTGGGCCATTTCTTTCGTCTGTTTCCTTGCGCTACCTCGCAAACGCGGGAGACAGCGACAAAGTATAAAAAAAAAAAAAAAAAAAAAAAAAAATATATATATATATATATATATATATATATATATATATATATATATATATATATATATATATATATATATATATATATCCCTGGGGATAGGGGAGAAAGAATACTTCCCATGTATTCCCTGCGTGTCGTAGAAGGCGACTAAAAGGGAGGGAGCGGGGGGCTGGAAATCCTCCCTTCTCATTTTTTTTTTTTTTTTTTTTTTTTTTAATTTTCCAAAAGAAGGAATAGAGAAGGGGGCCAGGTGAGGATATTCCCTCAAAGGCCCAGTCCTCTGTGTTCTTAACGCTACCTCGCTAACGCGGGAAATGGCGAATAGTTTAAAAAAAAAAAAAAAAGAAAAAGAGAGACTGAGTGTGGCCTTTGTTGTCTTTTCCTAGAGCTACCTTGTGCACATGTAGGGGAGGGGGATGCCATTTCATGTGTGGTGGGGTGGCGACGGGAATGGATGAAGGCAGCATGTATGAATATGTACATTTCTGTATATGTATATGTCTGTGTACGTATATGTGTGTATATGTTAAAATGTATAGGTATGTATATGTGCGTGTGTGGGTGTTTATGTATATACATGTGTATGTGGGTGGGTGGGGCCATTCTTTTGTCTGTTTCCTTGCGCTACCTCGCTAACACGGGAGACAGCGATAAAGTATAATAAATACACACAACCCTACTGCAGACCCATCTCCATCCTGAAACACTAACCCATATCTCTACCTACTCACATATCTTACTCTCTTGATAAAAACTTTTCATTGGCCCTTGCAGCTTTTGTCCCACACCATATAGTCATAACATTTTCCACATAACATCTCTATCAACCAAGTCATACAATTTCTTCAGGTCCATAAATACCAGATACAAATCCTACTGTCTTGCTCAGTGATTCTCACACAACTTCTTGAAAGCAACATCTAATCTGCACATCCTAGAGCTACACTGGACAGGGTAGTGAGGGAGGTGAATGCAAGGGTTTTAGAGCAGGTCTGCAGTCTGATGGAAGTGGGGGGAGGGCATTCAGTGATGAGCAAGTTGCTGTTTGCTGATGAAATGTCTATGGTGGCTGATTTCAGTAAGACACTGCAGATACTGATTTCTGAGTTTGGGATAGTGAGTGAAAGGAAAACTTAAAAAAAGGTCTTTGATATATCTATGATACTTGTTCCCTTTATAAACTCCCATCGAGGGGGCACCACCATTCCATGCTTTTTTCCCCCATTTCTCTCCCTTCAGTACTTTTCCACTCTATTTCTCCACATTACAGATGGTCTTCCTCTCAAACCAACCCCTTAAATCGTACTAACATACACTTTCCTAGTAAGTTCCCCATCCTGCATTCTTTTCTGGAAAGTTAAGTCACTGTGAATTAAAGTAACGTTATGAAGGGTAGTTGGGCAGAGATAGGATGGTTGGAGTGTAAATCGGAATGAAAAGAACTTGGATGGATTGGAGAGTTTTAGATACCAGGAAGTGGACATGACAGTGGATGGAACCATTGGAGATAAAGAAAGCCATTAAGTAGGTGAGAGGGGTTAAGGTCTTAGGTGCACTTAGTGTGTGAAAATAGAAGTCACTGTCTGTGAAGGCAAAGATGGGTATGTTTGATAGTGTGGTAGGCATGACAGTTCTGTATAGATGTGAAATGTGGGCCCAAGATCTAGAAGTGTGGAAGAGGGGGGGATGTGTTGTAATTATTTCAAGAAAATGTGGTGCAAGGAGGGCTGATAAAGTATGGAATGACAACGTAAGAGAAAGTGGTATTAAAAGATCATGTATAGAAAGATGGAAAAGGGAATTGGGAGATGTTGTCTAGAATGGAAAGGTTGAATGAGGAGATGCTGACTAAGAGGGTATATGTGATGGAAGTGGAAGGAACAAGGAAATGAGGGAACAAAGGAAAAGATGAAGTGATGGAGTGAAAGTTACTTGAGTGTTTGGGGGCCTGAACATGCTTGAGGGTGTGAGGCATGCAAGGAACATAGGGAACTGGAGCAATGTAGTATACAGGAGGACAATGAAGTGGGCTGAACGTGGGTATATGAAGCAGTTAATGGTTTGCTGATGACATGACACTTGAAGAAGACTTGAAAGAGAAACTGCTTAAGCTGGCTTCTGAGTTTGGGAGAGAGAAAGAAGACTGAAAGTAAATGTGAATTAAAGCAGTGAATTAAGGCAGTTTTGGCTAAAAGGGGAAAGGTGAGTTGACTGTTTGCATCTGGACTGTCAGAAAGCACCTGACACCATACCACTTGGGTGATGCTATCATGAAATGCATAGAAACCACAGCTCCCTATCCACATCCAGGCCACCCAGACCTTTCCATGGTTCATATATGACACATGACAGCTAGAGACGAAGCACCTGACACCATACCACTTGGGAGATGCTATCATGAAATGCATAGAAACCACAGCTCCCTATCCACATCCAGGCCGCCCAGACCTTTCCATGGTTCATATATGACACATGTTAGCTAGAGACTAAGTGTGAACGAATGTTGCTTTTTTCATCTGTTTTCCTGGTGCTACCTTGCTGAAACAGGAGATAGCAATGCTGTTTCCCGCATCAGCAATGTAGCACCAGGAAACAGATGAAGAAAGACCCATCTACTCATATACACCTATATACAAGTACATATACATATCAACATGTATAAAGATACATACATAAAGATACACATACACAGCCATATACATATATATATATATACAAATGTACATATTCATACTCGCTTGCCTTCATCCATTCCTGGCACTACCCTACCCCACCAAAAACTGCATCGCCACCCCCTGCTTCAGCGAGGTAGTGCCAGGAAAATAGAAAAAAAAAAGGCCACACTGGTTCACACTCAGTCTCTAGCTGTCATGGGATAGGGGAAAGAATACTTCTCAAAAATTCTCTGCATATTGTAAAAGGGGACTAAATGGGGAGGGAGTGGGTGGCTAGAAATCTTCCCCTCCAATTTTTACTTTTCCAAAAGAAGAAACAGAGAAGGGGGCCAAGCAAGGATTTTCCCTCCTGGGCTCAGTCCTCTGGTCTTAATACTACCTCTCTAAAGCGGAAAATGGAAAATACATACGAATATATACATTTTTTCTTACATATTTGTCGTTTCCTGCATTAGCGAGGTAGCGTTAAGAATAGATGACTGAGCCTTAGAAGGAATATCCTCACTTGGCCCCCTCCTCAGTTCCTTCTCTTGGAAAATTAAAAACAGGAGGGGAGGATTTCCAGCCCGCCACTACTTCCCCTTTTAGTCACCTTCTATGACATGCAGGGAATACGCGGGAAGCATTCTTTCTCACTTGTCCCAAGGGATAATATATATATATATTACTATACTTTGTCGCTGTCTCCCGCGTTAGCGAGGTAGCGCAAGAAATAGATGAAAGAATGGCCCAACCCACTCACATACACATTTATATACATAAACACCCACACACACACACATATACATACCTATACATTTCAACATATACATACACAGACATATGAATATGGACACATGTACATATTCATACTTGCTGCATTTTATATATATATATATATATATATATATATATTTATTTATTTTGCTTTGTCGCTGTCTCCCGCGTTAGCAAGGTAGCACAAGGAAACAAATGAAAGAATGGCCCAACCCATCCACATACACATGTATATACATACACGTCCACACACGCAAATATACATACCTATACATCTCAACGTATACATATATATACACACACAGACATATACATATATACATGTACATAATTCATACTGTCTGCCTTTATTCATTCCCATCACCACCTCGCCACACATTAAATAACAACCCCCTCCCCCCTTATGTGTGCAAGGTAGCGCTAGGAAAAGACAACAAAGGCCCCATTCGTTCACACTCAGTCTCAAGCTGTCATGTAATAATGCACCGAAACCACAGCTCCCTTTCCACATCCAGGCCCCACAGAACTTTCCATGGTTTACCCCAGACGCTTCACATGCCCTGGTTCAATCCATTGACAGCACGTCGACCTCGGTATACCACATCGTTCCAATTCACTCTATTCCTTGCATGCTTTTCACCCTCCTGCATGTTCAGGCCCCAATCACTCAAAATCTTTTTCACTCCATCTTTCCACCTCCAATTTGGTCTCCCACTTCTCCTCGTTCCCTCCACCTCTGACACATATGTCCTCTTTGTCAATCTTTCCTCACTCATTTTCTCCATGTGATCAAACCATTTCAAAACACCCTCTTCTGCTCTCTCAACAACACTCATCTTATTACCATACATCTCTCTTACTGTATTATTACTTACTCGATCAAACCAACTCACACCAAATTCTGTCCTCAAACATCTCGTTTCCAGCACATCCACCCTCCTGCGCACAACTCTATCCATAGACCACGCCTTGCAACCATACAACATTGTTGGAACCACTATTCCTTTAAACATACCAATTTTTGCTTTCCGATATAATGTTCTCGACTTCCACACATTCTTCAAGGCTCCCAGAATTTTCACCCCCTCCCCCACCCTATGATTCACTTCCGCTTCCATGGTTCCATCCGCTGCCAAATCCACTCCCAGATATCTAAAACACTTCACTTCCTCCAGTTTTTCTCCATTCAAACTTACCTCCCAACTGACTTGACCCTCAACCCTACTGTACCTAATAACCTTGCTCTTATTCACATTTACTCTCAACTTTCTTTTTTCACACACTTTACCAAACTCAGTCACCAGCTTCTGCAGTTTCTCACATGAATCAGCCACCAGTGCTGTATCATCAGCGAACAACAACAACATTTATAATAAAAATATATATTTTTTATTATACTTTGTTGGTGTCTCCCACGTTAGTGAGGTAGTGCATGGAAACAGATGAAAGAATGGCCCAACCCACCCACATACACATGCATACATGTCCACACTCACACATATAAATACCTATACATTTCAAAGTATACATATATATATATATATATATATATATATATATATATATATATATACACACATACACATACATATATGCACGTATACATATTTCATACTTGCTGCCTTTATTCATTCCCATCGCCACCCCGTCACACATGAAATGACCTCCCCCCCCCGCACGCGCATGAGGTAGCACTAGGAAAAGACAACAAGGGCCACATTCGTTCACAATCAGTCTCTAGCTGTCATGTATAATGCAGAAACTGGTGACTGTGTTTGGTAAAGTGTGTGAAAGAAGAAAGCTGAGAGTAAATGTGAATATGAGCAAGGTTAATATGTTCAGTAGGACTGAGGGACAAGTCAATTGGGAGGTAAGTTTGAATGAAGAAAAACTGAAGGAAGTGAAGTCTTTTAGATATCTGGATGTGGATTTAGCAGCGGATGGAACCATGGAAGCAGAAGTGAGTCATAGGGTAGGGGAGAGGGCGAAGGTTCTGGAAGTGTTGAAGAATGAGTGTAAGGTGAGAATGTTATCTCGGAGAGCAAAAATGGGTATGTCTGAAGGATTAGTGGTTCTAACAATGTTATACGGCTGAGAGGCGTGAGGTATAGATAGGGTCATGTGAAGGAAGGTGGATATGTTGGAAATGAGATGTTTGAGGACAATATGTGGTGTGAGGTGGTTTGATAGAGTATGTAATGAAAGGGTAAGACAGATGTGTGGTAATAATAAGAATGGTTGAGAGAGCAGAAGAGGGTGTATTGAAATGGTTTGGTCACATGGAGAGAATGAGTGAGGAAAGATTGACAAAGACCATATATGTGTCAGAGGTGGAGGGAACGAGGAGAAGTGGGAGACCAAATTGGAGGTGGAAGGTTGGAGTGAAAAAGATTTTGAGCGATCGGGGCCTGAACATGCAGGAGATTGAAAGGCCTCCAAGGAACAGAGTGAATTGAAACGATGTGGTATACTGGGGTCAACGTGCTGTCTATGGATTGAACCAGGGCATGTGAAGCGTCTGGGGTAAACCATGGAAAGTTTTGTGGGGCCTGGATGTGGAAAGGAAGCTGTGTTTCAGTGCATTGTACATGACAGCTAGAGACTGAGTGTGAACGAATGTGGCCTTTGTTGTCTTTTCCTAGCACTACATTGCGCGCATGTGGGGGAAGGGTGCTGTCATTTCAGGTGTGGTGGGGTGGCAATGGGAATGAATAAAGGCAGCAAGTATAAATTATGTACATGTGTATATATGTATATGTCTGTGTATGTATATATATGTATACATTGAAATGTATAGGTATGTATATGTGCATGTGTGGATGTGTATGTGGGTGGGTTGGGCCATTCTTTCATCTGTTTCCTTGCGTTATCTCGCTAACGCGGGAGACAGTGACAAAGTATAATATATAAATAAAATAAAATATATATATGAAATGGTTTGGGCACCTGGAGAGAATGAGTGAGGAAAGATTGACCAAGAGGATATATGTGTCGGAGGTGGAGGGAACGAGGAGAAATGGGAGACCAAACTGGAGGTGGAAAGATGGAGTGAAAAAGATTTTGAGCAATCAGGGCCTGAACATGCAGGAGGGTGAAAGGTGTGAAAGGAATAGAGTGAATTGGAACGATGTGGTATACCGGGGTTGACGTGCTGTCAATGGATTGAACTAGGGCATGTGAAGTGTCTGGGGTAAACCATGGAAAGCTTTGTGGGGCCTGGATGTGGAAAGGGAGCTGTGGTTTCGGTGCATTATACATGACAACTACAGACTGAGAGTGAATGAATGAGGCCTTTGTTGTCTTTTCCTAGTGCTACCTTGCGCGCATGCGGGGGAAGGGGGTTGTCATTTCATGCGTGGCGGGGTGGCGACAGGAATAAAATAAAGGCAGCAAGTATGAATTATGTACATGTGTATATATATGTATATGTGCGTGTGTGGATGTGTATGTATATAAATGTGTATGTGGGTGGGTTGGGCTATTCTTTTGTCTGTTTCCTTGCGCTACCTCGCTAACGCGGGAGACAGTATAATAAATAAATGAAATAAACATGTATATATTTTCATACTTTTGCCAAGCAGCTACTTTCATAACATCTATGCAATACGCAATCTTGAAAATGTTTAAACTATAGAAAATACGTGAAGTACATTTATGTTATGACTTAAGAAAAACAATCAGGGTAAAATCATCAAGTGCATAAGAGAATTAAAGCAACTCAGAAATGGTACAACATCTTTCCTAGCTTGTATCAAATCAGTGGAGCTGTTAAGGGACATGCTTTCACTTTCCCAAAAGATGGAATATTGACACAGTTTTCATTTTACCCAAAAATGGAACATTAACAATTCCTTCACTTCACCAAGATATGAAACATAATCACTGTTTCCACCTTACCAAAAGATGGAACATCAACACTGCTTTCTCTTTACCAAAAGATGGAACATTAACACTGCTTTCACTTGACCAAGAGATGTAACATAAACACATTTCTAAGCACATGAGGATGTTCTAGGTCAACTTGAATAGCTATCATTCCATTCAAATACTTGACCAATTTATAACACAATAAAGATTCTTATCTGTCAAAACTAATATCCCTATCCTGAAAGACAAACTTGAGAACAACAGAAAGAGACTTAAGTAATGAATGGAAAGGAAAAACAAAAAACATTTTCAGAATGGAATGAAAGTCCTTTCTATGATGGACAACTAATGATTTTAAATTCTTATGAAAAAAATGAATGTGTGAAATGTGCTTGTCAAATCTCTGTAAACAAAAATATGAAAGTTCAGCTCAACATCAAAAATCCAATTGTCAGGTGTAGTAGTTGGTAGGTAGCCACTGACCAAGGAAGTATATTACCTGTACTACTCGCCTGGGTATTAGGAGGTTTAATAACTTCTACTTAGTGAGCCAGCACTTCATGGGTTGTTAAGTTCCTTTCCTCTGATCCAATTAGCTGTCTTTTCTTTCTGCCTCACTAAGATGTGGACTACTGGTATTCTGTCCACAAACATCATCACTCCTTGTCACATGTAACACATGACAACACTTAACTCATGCAGCTCATTCTTTGTTACTCTAGATTTTCATGTGGTGAGCACTATATGCTAAGCCCTGCCTTTTGGCAAAATTGTAGAAGCAGTAAATAGAAGTAGTAAGTAGGAACATTTAGGCAGGATTATTAGGTAGAAACATCTGGTGGAAGCAGTAGGTAAGAGAATCTGACAGAGGTCATTAGGAGCCTATGCAAACACTGCACTCTGCCAGTGGCCTGTTAAGGGCGAGGCACTAAAAGATAAGAAGTGGCACTGGAGTGCTTTCGTTATGGAGACTGTTGCCTTGGCCACCCCTTTGAGGGAGTTCCAACTGGAACAGGTGTTAAGAGATACAGATAGATAGACAGAAATTTTAGAAATCCAGAAAATGTTATCAGATTTTGTCAAAAGAATTTCACTTTTGGATTATCATTCCTATTCACTTTGCAGTTACTGAGACATTGTGCATATAAATAGTAAGAGAAATACAGTAAAATAGAAATGTATATTAGGTAGAAGTAGTAGGTAGGAGCTTTAGGTAGGAGTCAGTCAGAACATTAGGCAGGAGCCTCTGCGAACACTGTTAGAGTTGCCCTCTGCCAGTGGCCTGTTAAGGATGAGGCATTGAAGGCTATGAAGTGGCACTGGAGTTGTATAGTTATGGAGACTCTATTGCTGTGGCCACCCCCATGAGGGAGTTCCAGTTGGAACAGGCATCAGAGATATAGATAGACAGCTAGATAGACAGACAGACTATTGTACTTTTGAGCTATCATAAGTTATCATTTAATGTAGAGCAATTCATATGTTTTGACTGTAATTTTCTAAATACACACATAAATCTGGAAACAGAATATCTGGAAATGCCCAGGTCCTCCATAGCATTTCAGATTTTTGATGCTGTATCTGTACTTCATCAAAAACTACAAAAGTACAGTAATTATAAAAAGAAAGACAAAGCTAACAATTCTTTTTTTGGATAATAAGTAATAAAAGTATATAGTAATATAATTCAACAAGATCTAGCTAATATACAATTATAATCTAATTTGTATCTTTAAAATATCTGTATGTTTCAAAGTTCACACTTAAGCAATGCAATGAGCTCTTATCTGTAACTGCCGGCTTCCAATCCAATGCTTATTTCTGGAATGGCTTATCATAAAGACTATACTGAGAATCAACATATACATCACAATATATTACTAAGGAAGTTTAAATTCCTGAACATTCATACATGCACATATGATAAAAAAAAAGTGTCAAAATGGCTTCAGATATTATTTTTGTATTTCACAAATACTGGTTATGTCTATCCAGTATGCAACAAAATCAAATTATACTTGTCCATCTCAAACAAATATATAATGGAAGATATTATAACAAGATCATACTATATTGTGGTCTTAAAATGAACTGTGGATATAAATATGATTCAAACTTGTCACTGCCTCTTTTCCTTTTCAGCATGAATGGGATATAGTAAAGCTATGACAAATAACAATGGCATTCTTCCAATCCTGGCAGAGACATATATACTGAAAGTCTCAGCTTTGTTATTCCTGTAAGCATAGATAATGACTTAATGAGTCTTAGTACAAATATTGTAATATAAAAGATCACACAGAACTAGGATTCTTCCACTATTATTCCAAAAGTAAGGCAGCTTGCTTGACATTATGGGTAATGGAGCAACAACAGCATTGGTGAGTGCACCAAGTACAGATTTACATGCAAGCATGTTAAGTGTAGGTATCACCATCAGTAAACAAGATGTACTGATGTAAATGAACAATTTGTAATACATCAAACAAAATAAATGTACTGTGTAAAAGAGGTACCACAGACACCACTTTAGATGGTAATTAGAACCTCCTTACATTTCATATACAGGCTTTGTAAAGCACAACTTTGTGGCTGTAGCTTGTGACTAGAAAAGCATTGTACTACCAGTTCACTGAGAGAGAAGCAAATGCAGAGCTTACAAAAAATTACAATTTCTTGAACTTCCCTTTGCTGAAAATGTAGACTGTGTTCAATACCTTCATATAAAACGATGTAAAACCCATCAGATTGCATATCCATATGGTGGTCTTACAGGTCAATATTCTCTGAAAGCCTGAAGTCAGAACCGTCTTTTTAAAGCTGCAATAATGCATGTAAGGCATAGCAAAGCTCCTTTTATTTCTACTGGAGTGATGAAACACAATGATATACAAACAAACTCACATATGTACATATATCATTGTCATATCATACATTACCTTAGAACCCCCTTTTATGGGTCTCCTGCAATCTCAAATTTCAAGTACAATCAGTAGCAGGAAAATGATGGATTCCACTGGAGTGAGAAGTTCATCAATGATGTTTACTCTTCTTCATCCACTGACAATGATACAACCTCACCAAGAGTGACTTTCCACTCATGGTGTAACCTTGTGCAAGCAGAGTCCAGTAACACTTGCACATACATACATACATACACACACACACACACACACACATACATACATACATACATACATACATACATACATACATATATATATATATATATATATATATATATATATATATATATATATATATATATATACATATATATATATATATATGGTTTTGATGCACGAGACCGGGTTATAGTGATGGGTGATTTGAATGCAAAGGTGAGTAATGTGGCAGTTGAGGGAATAATTGGTATACATGGGGTGTTCAGTGTTGTAAATGGAAATGGTGAAGAGCTTGTAGATTTATGTGCTGAAAAAGGTCTGGTGATTGGGAATACCTGGTTTAAAAAGCGAGATACACATAAGTATACGTATGTAAGTAGGAGAGATGGCCAGAGAGCGTTATTGAATTACGTGTTAATTGACAGGCGCACGAAAGAGAGACTTTTGGATGTTAATGTGCTGAGAGGTGCAACTGGAGGGATGTCTGATCATTATCTTGTGGAGGCTAAGGTGAAGATTTGTATGGGTTTTCAGAAGAGTGAATGTTGGGGTGAAGAGGGTGGTGAGAGTAAGTGAGCTTGGGAAGGAGAATTGTGTGAGGAAGTACCAGGAGAGACTGAGTACAGAATGGAAAAAGGTGAGAACAATGGAAGTAAGGGGAGTGGGGGAGGAATGGGGTGTATTTAGGGAATCAGTGATGGATTGCGCAAAAGATGCTTGTGGCATGAGAAGAGTGGGAGGTGGGTTGATTAGAAAGGGTAGTGAGTGGTGGGAGGAAGAAGTAAGATTATTAGTGAAAGAGAAGAGAGAGGCATTTGGACGATTTTTGCAGGGAAAAAATGAAATTGAGTGGGAGATGTATAAAAGAAAGAGACAGGAGGTCAAGAGAAAGGTGCAAGAGGTGAAAAAGAGGGCAAATGAGAGTTGGGGTGAGAGAGTATCATTAAATTTTAGGGACAATAAAAAGATGTTCTGGAAGGAGGTAAATAAAGTGCGTAAGACAAGGGAGCAAATGGGAACTTCAGTGAAGGGGGGTAATGGGGAGGTGATAACAAGTAGTGGTGATGTGAGAAGGAGATGGAGTGAGTATTTTGAAGGTTTGTTGAATGTGTCTGATGATAGAGTGGCAGATATAGGGTGTTTTGGTCGAGGTGGTGTGCAAAGTGAGAGGGTTAGAGAAAATGATTTGGTAAACAGAGAAGAGGTAGTAAAAGCTTTGCGGAAGATGAAAGCTGGCAAGGCAGCAGGTTTGGATGGTATTGCAGTGGAATTTATTAAAAAAGGGGGTGACTGTATTATTGACTGGTTGTTAAGGTTATTTAATGTATGTATGACTCATGGTGAGGTGCCTGAGGATTGGCGGAATGCGTGCATAGTGCCATTATACAAAGGCAAAGGGGATAAGAGTGAGTGCTCAAATTACAGAGGTATAAGTTTGTTGAGTATTCCTGGTAAAATATATGGGAGGGTATTGATTGAGAGGGTGAAGGCATGTACAGAACATCAGATTGGGGAAGAGCAGTGTGGTTTCAGAAGTGGTAGAGGATGTGTGGATCAGGTGTTTGCTTTGAAGAATGTATGTGAGAAATACTTAGAAAAGCAAATGGATTTGTATGTAGCATTTATGGATCTGGAGAAGGAATATGATAGAGTTGATAGAGATGCTCTGTGGAAGGTATTAAGAATATATGGTGTGGGAGGCAAGTTGTTAGAAGCAGTGAAATGTTTTTATCGAGGATGTAAGGCATGTGTCCGTGTAGGAAGAGAGGAAAGTGATTGGTTCTCAGTGAATGTAGGTTTGCGGCAGGGGTGTGTGATGTCTCCATGGTTGTTTAATTTGTTTATGGATGGGGTTGTTAGGGAGGTGAATGCAAGAGTTTTGGAAAGAGGGGCAAGTATGAAGTCTGTTGGGGATGAGAGAGCTTGGGAAGTGAGTCAGTTGTTGTTTGCTGATGATACAGCGCTGGTGGCTGATTCATGTGAGAAACTGCAGAAGCTGGTGACCGAGTTTGGTAAAGTGTGTGAAAGAAGAAAGTTAAGAGTAAATGTGAATAAGAGCAAGGTAATTAGGTACAGTAGGGTTGAGGGTCAAGTCAATTGGGAGGTAAGTTTGAATGGAGAAAAACTGGAGGAAGTAAAGTGTTTTAGATATCTGGGAGTGGATCTGGCAGCGGATGGAACCACGGAAGTGGAAGTGGATCATAGGGTGGGGGAGGGGGCGAAAATTCTGGGGGCCTTGAAGAATGTGTGGAAATCGAGAACATTATCTCAGAAAGCAAAAATGGGTATGTTTGAAGGAATAGTGGTTCCAACAATGTTGTATGGTTGCGAGGCGTGGGCTATGGATAGAGTTGTGCGCAGGAGGATGGATGTGCTGGAAATGAGATGTTTGAGGACAATGTGTGGTGTGAGGGGGTTTGATCGAGTGAGTAACGTAAGGGTAAGAGAGATGTGTGGAAATAAAAAGAGAGTGGTTGAGAGAGCAGAAGAGGGTGTTTTGAAGTGGTTTGGGCACATGGAGAGGATGAGTGAGGAAAGATTGACCAAGAGGATATATGTGTCGGAGGTGGAGGGAGCAAGGAGAAGAGGGAGACCAAATTGGAGGTGGAAAGATGGAGTGAAAAAGATTTTGTGTGATCGGGGCCTGAACATGCAGGAGGGTGAAAGGAGGGCAAGGAATAGAGTGAATTGGAGCGATGTGGTATACCGGGGTTGACGTGCTGTCAGTGGATTGAATCAAGGCTTGTGAAGCGTCTGGGGTAAACCATGGAACACTGTGTAGGTATGTATATTTGAGTGTGTGGACGTATGTATATACATGTGTATGGGGGGGGTTGGGCCATTTCTTTCGTCTGTTTCCTTGCGCTACCTCGCAAACGCGGGAGACAGCGACAAAGTAAAAAAAAAAAAAAAAAAAAAAAATATATATATATATATATATATATATATATATATATATATATATATATACATATACATATATATATATATATATATATATATATATATATATATATATATATATATCCCTGGGGATAGGGGATTA
Organism: Panulirus ornatus; assembly: GCF_036320965.1. NCBI lineage: Eukaryota > Metazoa > Arthropoda > Malacostraca > Decapoda > Palinuridae > Panulirus > Panulirus ornatus. The sequence continues at coordinate 69,162,271 of NC_092235.1, forward strand.
AGAATACTTCCCACGTATTCCCTGCGTGTCGTAGAAGGCGACTAAAAGGGGTGGGAGCGGGGGGCTGGAAATCCTCCCCTCTCGTTTTTTTTTTAATTTTCCAAAAGACGGAACAGAGAAGGGGGCCAGGTGAGGGTATTCCCTCAAAGGCCCAGTCCTCTGTTCTTAATGCTACCTCGCTAACGCGGGAAATGGCGAATAGTTTAAAAGAAAAAAGATATATATATATATATATATTTTTGCTTTGTCGCTGTCTCCCGTGTTTGCGAGGTAGCACAAGGAAACAGACGAAAGAAATGGCCCAACCCACCCCATACACATGTATATACATACACGTCCACCAACGCAAATATACATATCTATACATCTCAATGTACACATATATATACACACAGACACATACATATATACCCATGCACACAATTCACAGTCTGCCTTTATTCATTCCCATCGCCACCTTGCCACACATGTAATACCATCCCCCTCCCCCCTCATGTGTGCGAGGTAGCGCTAGGAAAAGACAACAAAGGCCCCATTCGTTCACACTCAGTCTCTAGCTATCATGCAATAATGCCCGAAACCACAGCTCCCTTTCCACATCCAGGCCCCACACAACTTTCCATGGTTTACCCCAGACGCTTCACATGCCCTGATTCAATCCACTGACAGCACGTCAACCCCGGTATACCACATCGATCCAATTCACTCTATTCCTTGCCCGCCTTTCACCCTCCTGCATGTTCAGGCCCCGATCACTCAAAATCTTTTTCACTCCATCTTTCCACCTCCAATTTGGTCTCCCACTTCTCCTCGTTCCCTCCACCTCCGACACATATATCCTCTTGGTCAATCTTTCCTCACTCATTTTCTCCATGTGATCAAACCATTTCAAAACACCCTCTTCTGCTCTCTCAACCACACTCTTTTTATTACCACACATCTCTCTTACCCTTTCATTACTTACTCAGTCAAACCACCTCACGCCACATATTGTCCTCAAACATATATTTCAGTCACTGATCATACAACCCTAAGACCCCTTTCACATGACCAAAGGGCCCCTGCAATTTCTAGATTACACTCCAATCAAAAGGAGATGAATGATGAACTCCTTTGGAATCAAAAGTTCCTTGAAAGACAGCACTCCATTTCATCCAGCGACGATAATATGACTGCACCAAAGGTGCCTTATCACTCACAAGATAAGCTCATGTAAATAGGTAAATACAAATGCATACATAGGATCAGATGAAGCACGAGGCCCAAAGAGAAAATAAGTAAAGCCAACTTTACAGAGATGATTAAGTTATACGAAATGTAGACTGGGGAAAAAACAAAGTTGTACCACAAAAGTATAACCTAGTATTTTATGTGGTTTTATGAAATCTTCTGCGAAGGGGTCAAGTCAAGGATACAATGGGATGCAAAAAGAGGAGAAAGAATGAAGTGTAAAGAAGCAAGGTTTTGGTTTGTTAGAGGTAATAGAAGGTCATGTGGGGAAGACTTAGGAGGGTTTGAGAAAAAACTGCTCTTTGGGGAACTCTAATGTACAGTTTAAAGGTGTTTAGAGGTGAAGCCACTTTGGCAGTGGGTTATGAAATTGGCCAACCACTTTTTGTTACAGCAGTGAAGGGTGATGTTGAATACCTTTCATTTGAGGATTTGTTGGGCAATAATGATAAATTCTTTGCTGATGCCTATTGTTACAAGTGCTGTGTGGAGAGGAAGGTGGAAGGGGAGGTGATTGGTTAAAACCATTTAGGATAACTAATGTGAAGTCAATTTGTAACATTTTGATGGAATTTTTGGGTATGAATCCATGTTGTGGTGAGAGTGGAATATTTCATTTGAGTCTGCTATGGATCAGTTTTCAGTGTTTGGATACTGAGGATAGGAGTGATACAGGGCAGTAGGAGATAGAGTTGGGTGGTCTGGAAGGTTTTAAGACTAGTATCATGTTAGCAAGTTTCCAGATATTAGGGATTTTGTTATGTACCCAGGAGAAGCTGGCAATATCTGTAAGTGCTTGGACTGCAACTGGTCCACAGTGTTTTCTGCGAAAGCTGGATATGTTATCATTGAGTTCTTTAAGGTTTTATTAGCCTTGGCTGTAACAGTGGAAGTGAAGGATGAGTGGCAGTTATTTTTGGATGGGTTTTGTGTAGGTTTTTCATGACATTTCTGTTTAGGTGTCACATTGGGTTGTGGATGATTTTTGAATAGGGCCTCCTGAGTATCTCTGTTTTCTTTATGAGTAGGGGTTTCATTGAAATGAGTCAGGATTGATTCAGGAGTTGGAGGTGGATTGGTGCGGTAATTGTGGATCTTCTTTAAAGTGTGCTAAAGGTGGTTTCTGTGGGTCCTGTGATTCACATGTGTTCAGTATGGAGCACCAGTTTGCAGCTGTTTTTCACTGATTAGGTTACTGATGGTGTTATTTATAGTTTTGAGTTGTTTTCTGATCTGTACTGATGGTGAGCGGTTTTGTCTTATTTTCTTTCCACTACAGGGAGAAATCTGGATTCATCCTTGGTAAAAAATGTTCACAGCTTCTGGCAGGTTACCTCCCACACGATATACTCTTAAGACCTTCCAAGATGCATCCCTATCAACCCTATCATATGCCTTCTCCAGATCCATAAATGCTACATACAAATCCATCTGTTTTTCTAAGTATTTCTCACACACATTCTTAAATGCAAACACCTGATCCAAACATCCCCTGGGGATAGGGGAGAAAGAATACTTCCCACATACACATACATACATGTCCATACACATATCAACATATACATACACATACACATGTATACACATGTACATATTCATACTTACTTGCTTTCATCCCTTCCCGGTGCCACCCCATCTTACAGGAAACAGCATTACCATCCCCTGCGCCAGTAAAGTAGCACCAGAAAAACTGACAAAAGGCCACACTTGTTTACACTCAGCCTCTAGCTGTCATGTGTAATGCACCTGAACCACAACTCCCTACCCACATCCAGGCCACCCAGGCCATTGGCAGCACATCGACCTCGGTATATCACTCATTCCAATTCACTATTCCTTGCACACCTCACACTCCTGCATGTTCAGGCCCCGATTGCTCAAAATCTTTTTCACTCCATCCTTCCACCTCCAATTTGGTCTCCTGCTTCTTGTTCCCTCCACCTCTGACACGTATATCCTCTTTGTCAAACTTTCCTCACTCATTCTCTCCAAGTGTCCAAACCATTTCAACACTCCCTCTTCTGCTCTCTGAACCACACTCTTTTTATTACCACACATCTTTCTTACCTTTTCATTGCTTATTTGATCAAACCACTTCACACAACATATTGTCCTTAAACATTTCATTTACAACACATCCACCCTCTGTACAACCTTATCTCTAGGCCATGCCTTGCAACCAAATAATATTGTTGGGACTACTATTCCTTCAAACATACCCAGTTTTGCTTTCCAAGATAACATTCTCTCTTTCCACACATTCTTCAATGCTCTAAGAACCTTCACTCACTCCCACATCCGATGACTCACCCTATATATATATCCTTCCTTCTACGATAGTCTCCCACTTCTTGTCACCTCCACTTCTGGCACATATACCCACTTAGTCAATCTCACCTCATCAATTTTCTACATATGTCCAAAACCATCTTAGCACACCTTCTTCAGCTCTCAACCACATTTTTTATTATCACATCTTTTTTGTACTCACACCACATATCATCCTACAACATTTAACGTCCAGCACTTCCATTCTCTTCTATAAATTCTCATCTATAGCCCACGCCTCTCATCAATAAACACTGATGGGACTTTTATACCTTCAAATATATCCATTTTCACCTTCCCAGATACTGACCTCTCTTTACACACATTACTCAATGCCCTCTCTCCCACCTGAAAACAATTGTGCATCCATAGTTCCATTTGCTGCGATGTCTAATCCCTGGTACCTAAAACACTTCTCCAAATTTTCTCCATTCAAATTCACAACCCAAACAACCTATCCTTCTACCCAACTAAGCCTAATAGCCTTGCTTTTATCTATATTTACTCTCAACTTTCTCCTTTCACACATTCTCCCCAAACTCAATCAATAACTTCAGCAGTTTCTCACTTGAATCTACCACCAGTGATGTGTCATCAGCAAACAACTAACTTCCTAAGCCCCTTCATTCCCTACAGACTGCATACTTACCCATCTGAAAGTGCAGAGGTTGGTGACTAAGTCTGGAAAATGAATGTGAGCAGATGCAGCCTTTCTTCTTCTGTTCCAGTCATGACCTCGCAGGAAAGATTCCACATACTCTCTATTCTTCTGAGACCACAGTGTTCCTCTCCAATCCGATTTTTTGGGAATGCAACCACCCTCTCAATCAACTTTCTCCCATAACCTTTTGATGAATACTCAACAAAACTATAAATCTGTAATTCAAACATTCACAATTACTTCTTTGCCTTTATATAATGGCACTTCATATGCATTGTGCTAGTCTTCAGCCACCTCACTTTGGGCTATACAAGTGTTGGATAGTCCGACTAACTAATCCACAGCACTGTCACCCACTTTCTTGAAAAACTCCATTGCAATCCCATCCACTCCTGCCACCTTGCTGCACTTTATCTTATGCAAAGATTTCAATAACCCCCACTTTTCATCAAACTATTTGTCAGGACTCTTTCACTCCAGGTGGCATATCTCCCGAACAAACAAAATTTGCTAGTCCAACAAGTACAGTCAGGCCCCTTTGTTTGTGCCATAGTTCCCCTGACTGCTTGATAAGCCCTATATGTAAATGCATTTGGAGTTACATGACTCTCCCTGCAAGCAGTTACTCTGGAGGTGAAAGGTCACCTTCTGTGAGACTTTATCATCATCAACAGATGGATAGGTGTAAAGTCTCGTACAGGACATCCTTGCTTCTGACTTTCCCAATTTTGCATACAAGGCAGCCTAGAGGTTGCAGCAGCCCCATAAAATGGATTGTATGATAATATAATATGTAATAGCATATATGTGTGTTTAAGTTAGTTTGCATGTGTATTTGTGTCAGTGTAAATCTGGTAACCTGAAACCCATCTAATTTCACTCTGCGGAAATTAAAAACTTTTTTTATTAATGATATTTCCCTCATTTCCCTGCATTCCTCAGCAGTTTAGTGGCTACTATCTTTATCATTTTGTGCATGATTTACAGAGAAAATTCAACTGACTTGTGACTAGAGAATACCTGGCAAAATAAAAAAAATATTATTTTGTAGCTATAATGGTGTCATAAAAAATGTAACCATGAACTGGGATTATTTGAATTAAACTAATTCCTTAACTATGAATCTCACCATATTTTGACTTACATATCTCTCTCCTTTGGGTTTAACAAGGCTTCTGACCAGCAGGTATTGTGAGATCAGTGAGCACCGATGATAAGAGAGCAGTGGCATAGTGCTGGATAGCACGGGGAGCAGGGCGTACAGTGGGAAACTGGGTAGGGTGGAGGGCTAATGAAGGTTGGGGGCACAGGGGTCAAGAGGCAGTGGTGCGAGGAGTATGTGGCCGTGGAACCGGCAAGGAGGACGGTCTGGGTGGGCCTTGGCTTGCAGCTTGTCGAGCACCTTCAGACTGAGTGCCTGAGTGGCTTCCAGAGAAACTTCCAGACAGGGATGACTGACTTGATTCCGAGAGCTCAGCTTCATCACGGCCAGTCATGTCTGCTTCACCACCCTCAGTTGAATCAACAGAGAGAGTGGATGCATCTAAAGCTGTTGAGTTGAGATCAGCCGATGCTACTGAAGCCACAGAGTTAACCATTTCTATGTTCATGAAATGATCTAAATGAGGTGGCTGCTTTTGGCAAGCCACAGGAGTTCCCTCTGAACCATCACTTAATGGATCCCCACAACTGTTATTATCACAGTGAGCCTTTGAACTATCATCACATTTACCAGCAACAGCACCAGTTATCTCACTACAAGCCCTATTGTCATTCTGATTTGAAGGAGATTTCACAATTGAGGTCGTTAGGGCACGAATAGAGTGTGTAAGTGAGGTTACAGATTCACTGAGAGGGACTGAAGCTGCTGCAGCACTCTGGGAAGGTGGTGAATCAGCTCCCCCTGGTGACCTCTCATGACCAGACCCACTGGACTGAGACATAGTGAGTAGTGATTGTGATCCTGGCAGGTTGCAAAATGCATTCATCACTTGTGTAACCATTGACAATGACTCCTGAAGTTGTCCGACCTGAAATAATAATAATAATAATAATAATAATAATAATAATAATAATAATAATAATAATCCTCCCCTCCTTGTATTAACTTTCTAAAATGGGAAACAGAAGAAGGAGTCACGCGGGGAGTGCTCATCCTCCTCGAAGGCTCAGAGTGGGGTGCCTAAATGTGTGTGGATGTAACCAAGATGTGAAAAAAGGAGAGATAGGTAGTATGTTTGAGGAAAGGAACCTGGATGTTTTGGCTCTGAGTGAAACGAAGCTCAAGGGTAAAGGGGAAGAGTGGTTTGGGAATGTCTGGGGAGTAAAGTCAGGGGTTAGTGAGAGGACAAGAGCAAGGGAAGGAGTAGCAATACTCCTGAAACAGGAGTTGTGGGAGTATGTGATAGAGTGTAAGAAAGTAAATTCTCGATTAATATGGGTAAAACTGAAAGTTGATGGAGAGAGGTGGGTGATTATTGGTGCATATGCACCTGGGCATGAGAAGAAAGATCAAGAGAGGCAAGTGTTTTGGGAGCAGCTGAATGAGTGTGTTAGTGGTTTTGATGCACGAGACCGGGTTATAGTGATGGGTGATTTGAATGCAAAGGTGAGTAATGTGGCAGTTGAGGGAATAATTGGTATACATGGGGTGTTCAGTGTTGTAAATGGAAATGGTGAAGAGCTTGTAGATTTATGTGCTGAAAAAGGACTGATGATTGGGAATACCTGGTTTAAAAAGCGAGATATACATAAGTATACTTATGTAAGTAGGAGAGATGGCCAGAGAGCGTTATTGGATTACGTGTTAATTGACAGGCGTGCGAAAGAGAGACTTTTGGATGTTAATGTGCTGAGAGGTGCAACTGGAGGGATGTCTGATCATTATCTTGTGGAGGCTAAGGTGAAGATTTGTATGGGTTTTCAGAAAAGAAGAGTGAATGTTGGGGTGAAGAGGGTGGCGAGAGTAAGTGAGCTTGAGAAGGAGACCTGTGTGAGGAAGTACCAGGAGAGACTGAGTACAGAATGGAAAAAGGTGAGAACAATGGAAGCAAGGGGAGTGGGGGAGGAATGGGATGTATTTAGGGAATCAGTGATGAATTGCTAAAAGATGCTTGTGGCATGAGAAGAGTGGGAGGTGGGTTGATCAGAAAGGGTAGTGAGTGGTGGGATGAAGAAGTAAGAGTATTAGTGAAAGAGAAGAGAGAGGCATTTGGACGATTTTTGCAGGGAAAAAATGCAATTGAGTGGGAGATGTATAAAAGAAAGAGACAGGAGGTCAAGAGAAAGGTGCAAGAGGTGAAAAAAAGGGCAAATGAGAGTTGGGGTGAGAGAGTATCATTAAATTTTAGGGAGAATAAAAAGATGTTCTGGAAGGAGGTAAATAAAGTGCGTAAGACAAGGGAGCAAATGGGAACTTCAGTGAAGGGCGCAAATGGGGAGGCGATAACAAGTAGTGGTGATGTGAGAAGGAGATGGAGTGAGTATTTTGAAGGTTTGTTGAATGTGTTTGATGATAGAGTGGCAGATATAGGGTGTTTTGGTCGAGGTGGTGTGCAAAGTGAGAGGGTTAGGGAAAATGATTTGGTAAACAGAGAAGAGGTAGTGAAAGCTTTGCGAAGATGAAAGCCGGCAAGGCAGCAGGTTTGGATGGTATTGCAGTGGAATTTATTAAAAAAGGGGTGACTGTATTGTTGACTGGTTGGTAAGGTTATTTAATGTATGTATGACTCATGGTGAGGTGCCTGAGGATTGGCGGAATGCGTGCATAGTGCCATTGTAACAAAGGCAAAGGGGATAAGAGTGAGTGCTCAAATTACAGAGGTATAAGTTTGTTGAGTATTCTGGTAAATATATGGGAGGGTATTGATTGAGAGGGTGAAGGATGTACAGAGCATCAGATTGGGGAAGAGCAGTGTGGTTTCAGAAGTGGTAGAGGATGTGTGGATCAGGTGTTTGCTTTGAAGAATGTATGTGAGAAATACTTAGAAAAGCAAATGGATTTGTATGTAGCATTTATGGATCTGGAGAAGGCATATGATAGAGTTGATAGAGATGCTCTGTGGAAGGTATTAAGAATATATGGTGTGGGAGGAAGTTGTTAGAAGCAGTGAAAAGTTTTTATCGAGGATGTAAGGCATGTGTACGTGTAGGAGAGAGGAAAGTGATTGGTTCTCAGTGAATGTAGGTTTGCGGAGGGGTGTGGATGTCTCCATGGTTGTTTAATTTGTTTATGGATGGGGTTGTTAGGGAGGTAAATGCAAGAGTTTTGGAAAGAGGGGCAAGTATGAAGTCTGTTGGGGATGAGAGAGCTTGGGAAGTGAGTCAGTTGTTGTTCGCTGATGATACAGCGCTGGTGGCTGATTCATGTGAGAAACTGCAGAAGCTGGTGACTGAGTTTGGTAAAGTGTGTGGAAGAAGAAAGTTAAGAGTAAATGTGAATAAGAGCAAGGTTATTAGGTACAGTAGGGTTGAGGGTCAAGTCAATTGGGAGGTGAGTTTGAATGGAGAAAAACTGGAGGAAGTGAAGTGTTTTAGATATCTGGAGTGGATCTGCAGCGGATGGAACCATGGAAGCGGAAGTGGATCATAGGGTGGGGGAGGGGGCGAAAATTCTGGGGGCCTTGAAGAATGTGTGGAAGTCGAGAACATTATCTCGGAAAGCAAAAATGGGTATGTTTGAAGGAATAGTGGTTCCAACAATGTTGTATGGTTGCGAGGCGTGGGCTATGGATAGAGTTGTGCGCAGGAGGGTGGATGTTTTGGAAATGATATGTTTGGGGGACAAAATGTGGTTTTAGGGGTTAGATGGGTTAAGTAATAAAAAGGGTTTAAGAGAGAGTAGGGGGAAATAAAAAGAGTGTATTTTGAAGGCAGAAGAGAGTTTTCAAAAAATAGTTTTGGGGGGAAAATATAGAGAATGAGAGGGGAAAATTGACAGAGGATATATGTTTCAAGGGGGAGGAACGGGGAAAAATTTTGGGGCCCAAAATTTTGGGGGAAAAAGGATGGGTGAAAAAGTTTTTGTCCCGGATGGGGGCCTGAACTTTACAGGGGGTGAAAGGTGGAAAGGAATTGGAGTAAAACGGGAATGCTTTTGGTTATACCGGGTCGACTTTGTTGTCATGGTTTTAAAACTAGGGCATATGAAGTGTCTTAAGGAAACCATGGAAAGTTTTGTGGGGCCAAAATTTGGGGAAAAAGGGAGCCTATTTTTTGGTGCATTATACAAAAAGGGCTAGAGACTGGCGTAAAGCGAATGTGGCCTTTTTTGGGTTTTTTTAGCGCTACCCTAAAGGTCCCGCGGGGGGGGGGGCGTCCCATTTCAGGGTGGGGCAAAGGTGGGGGGAAATGGATGAAGGAAAGAAAAGTATAAATATGTGCATGTGAAATATATGAATATGTCTGGTATGTATAAGTATTTATGAAACATGTATATGTATGTATGAATTTAGGTATGATATTTTGTGTTGTGGGCATTGGTGTATTTACATGTGAAATGTGGGGGGGTTTTGGGCCATTCTTTCATTTTTTTCCCCCTTGTGTTCCCCCTGCTAATGGGGGGGAGCCATCAAACCCAAAAGTATAAAAAAATAAATAAAATGAAACATTTAAAAATTTATCTACTTTGAGTTTTCCTCCTGTGTTTGCAAGGTACGCAAAAACAGAGGGGAATGGCCCAATCCACCAAAAAAAACATGAAACTTTACTTAAAACACCCAACATGCACATAACATACATATACATTTAAAAGGGTATAAAAACTTTATACATACCAGACATTTTACATATATGGGACAGGGTTAAATTTTCATACTTGCTGCTTTTCACCCAAAATTCCTGTGATCACCCTGCCAACAAAGAAATAGCATTCCCCCTTTCCAAGGGACGAGAAAAGCCCCAACTAAAAAACACCTACCCCAGGGAAAAAGGCTCCCCCCCCCCCCCCCAACCACACACACACAACAAACCACAGTGAGGTATTTGCCGGGAAAAAACCCCAAAAAAAAAGGCCACATTCTTTCACACCCCCGGTTTCAGTCTCTATTTGGGAAGGGTGTAAGCACCAAAACCACGCAAAAATTTTCCATTTTCCATCCCAAAGACCAAATCTTTTATTTAAACCCCAGTTTGTTTCCAAATAAATTAATAAAAAGAAAAAGGGGGGAAAAAGGGGTGGGAAATTTGGGAGGGGAATTTTGGGGAACAGTGAGGGCCCTTGTGCAAAAAAATGCTTGTGGCATGAGAAAGAGGGGAAAGGTGGGCAGTTTTAAAAAGGGTAGTGGGGGGGGTTGGGGATGAAGAAAAAGTTTGGGTTAAATTGAAAGAGAAAGAAGAGGCTTTTGGATGATTTTTGCGGGGAAGAAATGCAAAATGACTGGTAAATGTATGAAAAAAGGGGCAGGGGGGAAAGAAAAAGGGTGCAAAAGGGGGGGAAAAAGAGAGCAAAGAGGTTTTTTAGGGTGAGAAGTATTTTAAAAATTCTCCGAAGAAAAAAAACGTTCCAAAAGGGAGGTAAATAAAGGGCATAAAAACCAAAAGAACAAATTGGGGAAAATCAGTGAAGGGGGCCTAATGGGGGGGCAATAACAAGTAGTGGTGAGTGAAAAGGAATGGGGAAAGAGTATTTTGAAGGTTTTGGGTTTAATAATTTGATGAAAAAGGGAGATAAAGGATGTTTTTGGGCGGGGGGTGGGGTGCAAAGTGAGAGGGGGGGGAAAAAAGGTTTGGTTTAAAAGGGGAAGGGGGTATGGGAAACTTTTTCGGGGATAAAGCCGCAAGGGAGGGGAGGTTTTTGGGGGTATTGCAGTGGAAATTTTTTAAAAAAGGGGGTGACTGTGGTTGGGTTTGGTTTTGGGAAGGTTTTTTTGTAAGGATGGTTTTATGGGGAAGGTCCTGAGGGTTTGGGGGGAATGCTGCATGTGGTTTTGTAAAAGGGGGAAGGGGGTAAGGGGGAGTTCCAAATTTTCAGAGGGTTTTTTTTGGTTTATATTCCCGGGGGGAAATTTTTTTGGGGGGGGTAAATTTTTTGAGAGGGTAAAGGGCATTACAGAGCATTAGCGGGGAAGAGCAAAAGTTTGGGGTTTAGGGAATTGGGAGAGGATTTGTAAAACAGGGGGTTTTCTTTTAAGAATGTTTTGTGGGGAAATACTTTAAAAAAAGAATGGATTTGTATGGATTTATGGTTTGGAGAAGGCATATGATAGATTTATAGAGATGCCTTGGAAGGTTATTAAGAATATTGGTTTTGGGGGGGAAGGGTTTTTAAAAAGGAGGGGAAAAGTTTTTTTCAGGGGTGTAAGGCCTTTTGTTTTTTGGTAGGGAAGAGAGGAAAGGGGATTGGTTCTTTAGTGAATGGGGGGTTTGGGCAGGGGTGTGTATGTCCCAGGTTGTTTAATTTGTTTATGGATGGGTATTGTTATAGGTGAATGCAAGAGTTTTGTGAAAGAGGGGCAAGTATGAAGTCTGTTGGGGATGAGAGAGCTTGGGAAGTGAGTCAGTTTTGTTCGCTGATGATACAGCGCTGGTGCCGATTATGGAGAAACTGCAGAAGCTGTGAACTAGTGGTAAAGGTGTGTGAATGAGAAAGTTAAGAGTAAATGGATAAGAGCAAAAGGTTAATAGGTACAGTAGGGTTGTGGTCAAGTCAATGGGAGGTGAGTTTGCATGGAGAAAAACTGGAGGAAGGTGAATTGTTTTAGATATCTGGGAGTGGATCGGCAGCGGATGGAAAACATGGAGCGAAGTGGATCATAGGGTGGGGGAGGGGCGAAAATCTGGGAGCCTTGAAGAATGTGTGGAAGTCGGAACCTTAATCCCTCGGAAGGCAAAAATGGTATGTTAGAAAGGAATAGTGTTCCAACAATTTTTGTATGGTTGCGAGGCGAGGACTAAAGATAGAGTTGTGCGCAGGAGGAATGAGATGGCGGAAAAGAGATGTTTGCAGGACAAAGTGAGGTGTGAGTGGTATGATCGAGTAAGCTACGTAAGGGTAAGAGAGAAGTGTGGAAATAAAAAAAGAAGAAAAAAAAGAAAAGAAGAGAAAAGGAGAAGGAAAGGACAAAAAGAGAAGAAAAAGAAGAAGGTAGGGAAGAAAAAAAGAGAAGCGTGGTGAGAAAGCCAGAAGAGGGTGTTTTGAAATGTTTTGGTCACATGGAGGAGAATGAGGAGGAAAGATTGACCAATGAGGATATATGTGTCGGAGGGAGGAACGCCTGAGAAGAGGAGGCCATATTGGAGTGGAAAGATGGAGGTGAAAAAAGATTTTGGTGTTGATCGGGGCTGACAAGCAGAGGTGAAATGAGGGGCAAGGAATAGAGTAATAGGAGCGATGTGGTATACCGGGGTTGACGAGCGGTCCGTGGATTGGAATCAAGGCATGTGAAAGGCTTCGGGGTAAACATGAAAGCTTGTGTAGGTATGTATATTTGCGTGTGTGAGACAGTATGTATATACATGTGTAGGGGGGGGGTTGGGCCTTTTTCTTCATCTGTTTCCTTGCGCTACCTCGCAAACGCGGGAGACAGCGGCAAAAAAAAAAAAAAAAAAAAATAATAATAATAATAATAATAAAATAATAATCAAATAATAATAACCATAAAATAAAAAAATTATAAATACCTTACGAACACACGGTGGGAGGGGGGAGACATTCATTATGTGGAGTGGCAATGGGAATGATGAAGGCAGCAAGTAAGGATTATGTACAATGTGTATATATGTGTCTGCATATGTATGTATAATTGAAATGATACTTAGTCGCTGTCTCGCACGTCCAGTGAGGTAGCACAAGGAAACAGAACAAAGAATAGCCGTAACCCCACCCACATACACATGTCTAAACATAAATGCCCACACACCACATATACAAACCTATACATTTCCTAAGTATACAAACATATACAAACACAGACATACACACATAAAAACATATACATATCCTTCTTGCTGCCTTCATCCATTCCTGTTGCACAACTGCCACACATGAAATGGACCCCGCTCCCCCGAGTGCACAGAGGTGAGCTAGAAAAGATTAACAAAGGCCACAATCATTCACACACATCTAGCTTTTCTTCTGTGATGCACTGAAACAACAGCTCCATCAAGCCCCCTTTATCTACATCCATGCCCCACAAAACTATCCATGGTTTACCCCAGAATCGTCACATGCCTGTTCAATCCAAGACAGCAACGTGGACCCCAGGAGTAGTCCACATCATTCCAATTCGCTCTATTTCTGCAATGGCTTTCCACCTCCTTATATTCAAGCCCCGATTACTCAGAATCTTTCCACTCCATCTTTCCTCCCATCCAATTTGGTCTCACTCCACTTCTCCTCTTTCCCTTCACCTGTGACACATATATCCACTTCTGTCAAAATTTTTCCCTCACTCATTCACTCCTAGTACCAACCATTTCAAATACACTCTTGAACCAACCATTCAATATACCCGCTTCTGCTCACTCTCTCATCAACCACACCCTTTTTATTACCACACATCTCTCTTACCCGTTTTCATTACTTACTCGATCAAACCAACTCACACCAAATTAATATCCTTAAACATTTCATTTCACCACATCCACTTTCCTCACACAACTTTATCATAGCCCATCCCTTGCAACCATATAACATTGTTGGAACCACTATTCTAACATACCCATTTTTTCTCTCCGAGATAACGTTCTCTCTTCAAACATTCTTCAATGCTCCAAACCTTCATCCCCATCCTCCAATCTGTGATTCACTTCCACTTCCATGGTTCCAATCCACAAGCCAAATCCACTCCCAATAACTAAAACACTTCACTTCGACCAGTTTTTTCTCCATTCAAACTTACCTCCCAATAAACGTGTCCTCAACCCGACTGAACCTAACAACCTTGCTCTTATTCAACATTTATCTCAGTCTTTCTTCTGTCACAACACGTTACCCAAACTAAGTCACACTTCTGCCGTTTCTCAAGCCCGATCACCTCAGCATTTGTAATCATCAGAGAACAAAACAGACTCACTTCCCAAGCACTCTCATCCACAGACAAAATGCATACTTGCCCCTCTCTCCAAAACTCTGTATTCCCTCCCAACAACCCCATCCACAAACAAAATTTAAATGGTTTCAGAAGTGGTAGAGGATGTGTGGATCAGGTGTTTGCTTTGAAGAATGTATGTGAGAAATACTTAGAAAAGCAAATGGATTTGTATGTAGCATTTATGGATCTGGAGAAGGCATATGATAGAGTTGATAGAGATGCTCTGTGGAAGGTATTAAGAATATATGGTGTGGGAGGAAAGTTGTTAGAAGCAGTGAAAAGTTTTTATCGAGGATGTAAGGCATGTGTACGTGTAGGAAGAGAGGAAAGTGATTGGTTCTCAGTGAATGTAGGTTTGCGGGAGGGGTGTGTGATGTCTCCATGGTTGTTTAATTTGTTTATGGATGGGGTTGTTAGGGAGGTAAATGCAAGAGTTTTGGAAAGAGGGGCAAGTATGAAGTCTGTTGGGGATGAGAGAGCTTGGGAAGTGAGTCAGTTGTTGTTCGCTGATGATACAGCGCTGGTGGCTGATTCATGTGAGAAACTGCAGAAGCTGGTGACTGAGTTTGGTAAAGTGTGTGGAAGAAGAAAGTTAAGAGTAAATGTGAATAAGAGCAAGGTTATTAGGTACAGTAGGGTTGAGGGTCAAGTCAATTGGGAGGTGAGTTTGAATGGAGAAAAACTGGAGGAAGTGAAGTGTTTTAGATATCTGGGAGTGGATCTGGCAGCGGATGGAACCATGGAAGCGGAAGTGGATCATAGGGTGGGGGAGGGGGCGAAAATTCTGGGGGCCTTGAAGAATGTGTGGAAGTCGAGAACATTATCTCGGAAAGCAAAAATGGGTATGTTTGAAGGAATAGTGGTTCCAACAATGTTGTATGGTTGCGAGGCGTGGGCTATGGATAGAGTTGTGCGCAGGAGGATGGATGTGCTGGAAATGAGATGTTTGAGGACAATGTGTGGTGTGAGGTGGTTTGATCGAGTGAGTAACGTAAGGGTAAGAGAGATGTGTGGAAATAAAAAGAGCGTGGTTGAGAGAGCAGAAGAGGGTGTTTTGAAGTGGTTTGGGCACATGGAGAGAATGAGTGAGGAAAGATTGACCAAAAGGATATATGTGTCGGAGGTGGAGGGAACGAGAAGAGGGAGACCAAATTGGAGGTGGAAAGATGGAGTGAAAAAGATTTTGTGTGATCGGGGCCTGAACATGCAGGAGGGTGAAAGGAGGGCAAGGAATAGAGTGAATTGGAGCGATGTGGTATACTGGGGTTGACGTGCTGTCAGTGGATTGAATCAAGGCATGTGAAGCGTCTGGGGTAAACCATGGAAAGCTGTGTAGGTATGTATATTTGCGTGTGTGGACGTATGTATATACATGTGTATGGGGGGGGGTTGGGCCATTTCTTTCGTCTGTTTCCTTGTGCTACCTCGCAAACGCGGGAGACAGCGACAAAGTATAAAAAAAAAAAAAAATAATAATAATAATAATAATAACAACAATAATAACAATTCAGAGTACATGGTGAGGAAAGAAAGTTGCTAAAAGCAGTGAAAAGTTTTATCGAGGTTGTAAGGCATGTGTACGAGTAGGAAGAGAGGAAAGTTATTGGTTCCCAGTGAATGTCGGTTTGCGGCTGGGGTGCGTGATGTCCCCATGGTTGTTGATTTATTAATGGATGGTTTTTTTTAGGGAGGTGAATGCAAGAGTTTTGGAGAGGGGCAAGTATGCAGTCTGTTGTGGATGAGAGGGCTTGGGAAGTGAGTCAGTTGTTCACTGATGATACAAGCGCTGGTGGCTGATTTGGGTGAGAAACTGCCGAAACTGGTGACTGGGAGTGAACTTAGCAGCGGATGGAACCATGGAAGCGGAAATGAGTCACAGGGTGGGGGAGAGGGCGAAGGTTCTGGGAGCGTTGAAGAATGTGTGGAAGGCGAGAACGTTATTTTGGAGAGAAAAATGGGTATGTTTGAAGGAATAGTGGTTCCAACAATGTTATATGGTTGCAAGGTGTGGGATATCGATAGGGTTGTGCAGAGGAGGGTGGATGTGTTGGAAATGATATGTTTGAGGACAAAATGTGGTGTGAGGAGGTTAGATCGAGTAAGTAATGAAAAGGTAAGAGAGATGTATGGAAATAAAAAGAGTGTAGTTGAGAGAGCAGAAGAGAGTGTTCTGAAATAGTTTGGTGACATATAGAGAATGAGAGAGGAAAGATTGACAGAGGATATATGTGTCAGAGGTGGAGGGAACGAGGATAAGTGGGAGACCAAATTGGAGGTGGAAGGATGGAGTGAAAAAGATTTTGTGCGATCGGGGCCTGAACATACAGGAGGGTGAAAGGTGAGAAAGGAATGGAGTGAACTGGAATGCTGTGGTATACCGGGGTCGACATGTTGTCAATGGATTGAACTAGGGCATATGAAGTGTCTAAGGTAAACCATGGAAAGTTTTGTGGGGCCTAGATGTGGAAAGGGAGCTATGGTTTTGGTGCATTATACATGAAAGCTAGAGACTGAGCGTGAGCGAATGTGGCCTTTGTTGTCTTTTCCTAGCGCTACCTCACGCGTGCGCGGGGGAGGGGGCGTACCATTTCATGTGTGGCGAGGTGGCGATGGAAATGGATGAAGGCAGCAAGTATGAATATGTGCATGTGCATATATGAATATGTCTGTGTATGTATAAGTATGTATGTACATGTATATGTATGTATGTATATGTAGGTATGTATATGTGTGTGTGTGGGCATGTGTGTATATACATGTGTATGTGGGTGGGTTGGGCCATTCTTTCATTTGTTTCCTTGTGTTACCTCGCTAATGCGGGAGCCATCGACAAAGTATAATAAATAAATAAAATGAAACATTTCATATTTATCATACTTTGATGCTGTCTCCTGTGTTTGCAAGGTAGCGCAAGGAAACAGACGAGGAATGGCCCAATCCACCTATATAAACATGTACATACATAAAACACCCACACATGCACATACACATACATATACATTTCAAAGTATACATACATATACATACACAGACATATACATATATAGACATGTACATATTCATACTTGCTGCTTTCATCCATTCCTGTGATCACCCTGCCACACATGAAATAGCATTCTCCCTCCAATGACGTAGCACCACTCATATACACCTCACCACACGGGAAATAGCATCCCCCCCCCCCCCCACACACACACACACACACACACACACAGTGAGGTAGTGCCAGGAAAACACAAAAAAAGGCCACATTCATTCACACTCAGTTCAGTCTCTAGTTGTAATGTGTAATGCACCAAAACCACAGCACCCTTTCCATATCCATGCCCCAAAGACCTATCTATAGTTTACCCCAGATGATTCAATAATATTAATAATAATAGTAATAGGGGGAGTAGGGGAGGAATGGGATGTATTTAGGGAAGCAGTGATGGCTTGTGCACAAGATGCTTGTGGCATGAGAAAGATGGGAGGTGGGCAGATTAGAAAGGGTAGTGAGTGGTGGGATGAAGAAGTAAGATTGTTATTGAAAGAGAAGAGAGAGGCATTTGGATGATTTTTGCAGGGAAGAAATGCAAATGACTGGTAAATGTATGAAAGAAAGAGGCAGGAGGTCAAGAGAAAGGTGCAAAAGGTGAAAAAGAGAGCAAATGAGAGTTAGGGTGAGAGAGTATCATTAAATTCTCCGAAGAATAAAAGACGTTTCGAAAGGAGGTAAATAAAGTGCATAAGACAAGAGAACAAATGGGAACATCAGTGAAGGGGGCCTAATGGGGAGGCAATAACAAGTAGTGGTGATGTGAAAAGGAGATGGAATGAGTATTTTGAAGGTTTGTTGAATAAGTTTGATGATAGAGTGGCAGATAAAGGATGTTTTGGTCGAGGTGGTGTGCAAAGTGAGAGGGTCGGGGAGAATGGTTTGGTAAACATAGAAGAGGTAGTGAAAGCTTTGCGAAGATGAAAGCCAGCAAGGTGGCAGGTATGGACAGTATTGCAGTGGAATTTATCAAAAAGGGAGGTGACTGTGTTGTTGACTGGCTGGTAAGGATATTCAGTGTAAGTATGGTTCATAGTGAAGTGCCTGAGGATTGGCGGAATGCATGCATAGTGCTATTGTATAAAGGGAAATGGGATAATGGTGAGCGTTCAAAATTACAGAGGTATAAGTTTGCTGAGTATTCCTGGGAAATTATATGGGAGGGTATTGATTGAGAGGGTAAAGGCATTTACAGAGCTTTAGACTGGGGAAGAGCAGTGTGGTGTCAGAAGTGGTAGAGGATCTGTAAATCAGGTGTTTGCTTTGAAGAATGTATGTGAGAAATACTTAAAAAAACGGATGGATTTGTATGTAGCATTTATGGTTATGGAGAAGGCATATGATAAGAGTTGATAGAGATGCTCTATGGAAGGTATTAAGAGTATATGGTGTGGGAGGTAAGTTGCTAGAAGTAGTGAAAAGTTTTTATCGAGGATGTAAGGCATGTGTATGAGTAGTAAGAGAGGAAAGTGATTGGTTCTCAGTGAATGTTGGTTTGCGGCAGGGGTGCGTGATGTCTCCGTGGTTGTTTAATTTGTTTATCGATGTGGTTGTTCGGGAAGTGAATGCAAGAGAGAGGGGCAAGTATGTAGTGTGTTGTGGATGAGAGGGCTTGGGAAGTGAGACAGTTGTTATTTGCTGATGATACAGCCCTGGCTACTGATTTGAGTGAGAAACTGCAGAAGTTAGTGGCTGATTTTGGTAAAGTGTGTGAAAGAAGAAAGCTGAGATTAATGTGAATAAGAGCAAGGTTGTTAGGTTCAGTAGGGTTGAGGGATAAGTTAAATGGAAGGTAAGTTTGAATGCAGAAAAACTGGAGGAAGTGAAGTGTTTTAGATATCTGGGAGTGGATTTAGCAGTGGATGGAACCATGGAAAAGGAAGTGAGTCACAGAGTGGGGGAGGGGGGGAAGGTTCTAGGAGCATTGAAGAATGTTTGAAGGGTGAGAATGTTATCTCGGAGAGCAAAAATGGGTATGTTTGAAGGAATAGTGGTTCCAACAATGTTATATGGTTGTGAGGCATGGGCTATAGATAGGATTGTGTGAAGGAGGGTGGATATGTTGGAAATGAAATGTTTGACAACATGTGGTGTGAGGTGGTTTGATCAAGTAAGTAATGAAAGGGTAAGAGAGATGTGTGGTAATAAAAAGTGTATGGCTGAGAAAGCAGAAGAGGGTGTACTGAAATGGTTTGGTCACATAGAGAGAATGAATGAGGAAAGATTGACAGAGGATATATGTTTCAGAGGTGAAGGGAACAAGGAGAAGCTGAAGACCAAATTGGAGGTGGAAGGATGGAGTGAAAAGATTTTGTGTGATCGGGGCCTGATCATGCAGGAGGGTGAGAGTCGAGCAAGGAATAGAGTGAATCGGAATGATGTTCTATACCAGGGTTGACGTGCTGTCAATGAACTGAACCAGGGCATGTGAAGCATCTAGGGTCAACCATGGAAAGGTCTGTAGGGCTTGGATGTGGATAAGGAGCTGTGGTTTCGGTGCATTACACATGAAAGCTAGAGACTGAGTGTGAATGAATGTGGCCTTTTTTGTCTTTTCCTGGCACTACCTCACTGAAGGGAAGGGGGGGGATGCAATTTCCTGTGTGGCAGGGTGTATATAAGTGTGCATATGAGAGGATGGGCCATTCTTCGTCTGTTTCCTGGTGCTACCTCGCTAATGCGGGAAACAGCGATTAAGTACAATAAAGAAATACAAAATAATAATTATCGAACCATGGAAGCGGAAGTGAGTCACAGGGTGGGGGAGGGAGCGTAGGTTCTGGGAGCAGTGAAGAGTGTGTGGAAGGTGTGAACGTTATCTCAGAGCAAAAATAGGTATGTTTGAAGAAATAGTATTTCTAACAATGGTATATGGCTGCGAGGCATGGGCTATAGATAGGGCTGTGCGGAGGAGGGTGGATGTGTTGGAAATGAAATGTTTGAGGGCAATAAGTAGCATGAGGTGGTTTGATCGAGTAAGTAGAGAAAAGGGCAAGAGAGATGTTTGATAATAAAAGGAGTGCAATTGAGAGAGCAGAAGAGGGTGTGTTGAAATGGTTTGGTCACATGGAGAGAATGAGTGAGGAAAGATTGACAAACAGGATATGTGTATCAGAGGTGGAGGGAAGGAGAAGCGGGAGACCAAATTGGAGGTGGAAGGATGGAGTGAAAAAGATTTTGAGTGATCAGGGCCTGAACATACAGGAGGGTGAAAGGTGTGCAAGGAATAGAGTCAATTAGAATGATTTGGTATACCGAGATCGACGGGCTGTCAATGGATTGAACCATGGCTTGTGAAGCATCTGGGGTAAACCATGGAAAGGTCTGTGGGCCTGGATGTGGAAAGGGAGCTGTGGTTTTGGTGCATTACACATGACAGCTAGAAGTGTGAACAATGTGGCCTTTTTTGTCTGTTCCTGGCGCTACCTCACGGTATGTGTATATGTGTGTGTCTGTGTGTCTGTGCTATTTCCTGTGTGGCAAGGTGGTGACTGGAATGAATGAAAACAGCAAGTATGAATAGGCACATGTGTATATATGTATATGTCTGTTTATGTATACATTGAAATGTATATGTATGTATATGTGCATCTGAGGGTGTTTATGTATATACATGTGAATGTGGGTGGGTTGGGCCATTCTTCGTCTGTTTCCTTGTGCTACCTTACTAATGTGGGAGACGGTAATTAAGTATAAAAAATAAATGAAAATAAATAAAAATAATAATAATAAACAGAGAAGAGGTAGTAAAAGCTTTGCGGAAGATGAAAGCCGGCAAGGCAGCAGGTTTGGATGGTATTGCAGTGGAATTTATTAAAAAAGGGGGTGACTGTATGGTTGATTGGTTGGTAAGGTTATTTAATGTATGTATGACTCATGGTGAGGTACCTGAGGATTGGCGGAATGCGTGCATAGTGCCATTGTACAAAGGCAAAGGGGATAAGAGTGAGTGCTCAAATTACAGAGGTATAAGTTTGTTGAGTATTCCTGGCAAATTATATGGGAGGGTATTGATTGAGAGGGTGAAGGCATGTACAGAGCATCAGATTGGGGAAGAGCAGTGTGGTTTCAGAAGTGGTAGAGGATGTGTGGATCAGGTGTTTGCTTTGAAGAATGTATGTGAGAAATACTTAGAAAAGCAAATGGATTTGTATGTAGTATTTATGGATCTGGAGAAGGCATATGATAGAGTTGATAGAGATGCTCTGTGGAAGGTATTAAGAATATATGGTGTGGGAGGCAAGTTGTTAGAAGCAGTGAAAAGTTTTTATCGAGGATGTAAGGCATGTGTACGTGTAGGAAGAGAGGAAAGTGATTGGTTCTCAGTGAATGTAGGTTTGCGGCAGGGGTGTGTGATGTCTCCATGGTTGTTTAATTTGTTTATGGATGGGGTTGTTAGGGAGGTGAATGCAAGAGTTTTGGAAAGAGGGGCAAGTATGAAGTCTGTTGGGGATGAGAGAGCTTGGGAAGTGAGTCAGTTGTTGTTCGCTGATGATACAGCGCTGGTGGCCGATTCATGTGAGAAACTGCAGAAGCTGGTGACTGAGTTTGGTAAAGTGTGTGAAAGAAGAAAGTTAAGAGTAAATGTGAATAAGAGCAAGGTTATTAGGTACAGTAGGGTTGTGGGTCAAGTCAATTGGGAGGTGAGTTTGAATGGAGAAAAACTGGAGGAAGTGAAGTGTTTTAGATATCTGGGAGTGGATCTGGCAGCGGATGGAAACATGGAAGCGGAAGTGGATCATAGGGTGGGGGAGGGGGCGAAAATTCTGGGAGCCTTGAAGAATGTGTGGAAGTCGAGAACATTATCTCGGAAAGCAAAAATGGGTATGTTTGAAGGAATAGTGGTTCCAACAATGTTGTATGGTTGCGAGGCGTGGACTAAGGATAGAGTTGTGCGCAGGAGGATGGATGTGCTGGAAATGAGATGTTTGAGGACAATGTGTGGTGTGAGGTGGTTTGATCGAGTAAGTAACGTAAGGGTAAGAGAGATGTGTGGAAATAAAAAGAGCGTGGTTGAGAAAGCAGAAGAGGGTGTTTTGAAATGTTTTGGTCACATGGAGAGAATGAGTGAGGAAAGATTGACCAAGAGGATATATGTGTCGGAGGTGGAGGGAACGAGGAGAAGAGGGAGGCCAAATTGGAGGTGGAAAGATGGAGTGAAAAAGATTTTGTGTGATCGGGGCCTGAACATGCAGGAGGGTGAAAGGAGGGCAAGGAATAGAGTGAATTGGAGCGATGTGGTATACCGGGGTTGACGTGCTGTCAGTGGATTGAATCAAGGCATGTGAAGCGTCTGGGGTAAACCATGGAAAGCTGTGTAGGTATGTATATTTGCGTGTGTGGACGTATGTATATACATGTGTATGGGGGTGGGTTGGGCCATTTCTTTCATCTGTTTCCTTGCGCTACCTCGCAAACGCGGGAGACAGCGGCAAAAAAAAAAAAAAAAAAAAATAATAATAATAATAATAATAATAATAATAATAATAATAACCATAAAATAAAAAAATTAATAAATACCTTACGTACACACGGTGGGAGGGGGGAGACATTTCATGTATGGTGGAGTGGCAATGGGAATGGATGAAGGCAGCAAGTATGGATATGTACATGTGTATATATGTGTCTGCATATGTATGTATATATTGAAATGTACTTAGTCGCTGTCTCCCACGTCAGTGAGGTAGCACAAGGAAACAGACGAAAGAATAGCCTAACCCACCCACATACACATGTATATACATAAATGCCCACACGCACATATACAAACCTATACATTTCAAAGTATACAAACATATACATACACAGACATACACACATATACACATATACATATCCATTCTTGCTGCCTTCATCCATTCCTGTTGCCACACTGCCACACATGAAATGGAACCCCGCTCCCCCGTGTGCACGAGGTAGAGCTAGGAAAAGATAACAAAGGCCACATTCATTCACACTCAGTCTAGCTTTCATCTGTGATGCACTGAAACTACAGCTCCACAGCCCCCTTTCTACATCCAGGCCCCACAAAACTATCCATGGTTTACCCCAGATGCGTCACATGCCCTGGTTCAATCCACTGACAGCACGTTGACCCCGGTGTACCACATCATTCCAATTCGCTCTATTTCTGCATGGCTTTCACCCTCCTGTATATTCAGGCCCCGATTACTCAGAATCTTTTTCACTCCATCTTTCCACCTCCAATTTGGTCTCCCACTTCTCCTCGTTCCCTTCACCTGTGACACATATATCCTCTTCGTCAATATTTCCTCACTCATTCTCTCCAAGTGACCAAACCATTTCAATATACCCTCTTGACCAAACCATTTCAATATACCCTCTTCTGCTCTCTCAACCACACCCTTTTTATTACCACACATCTCTCTTACCCTTTCATTACTTACTCGATCAAACCACCTCACACCACATAATATCCTTAAACATTTCATTTCCAACACATCCACTTTCCTCCACACAACTTTATCTATAGCCCATCCCTTGCAACCATATAACATTGTTGGAACCACTATTCCTTAAAACATACCCATTTTTGCTCTCCGAGATAACGTTCTCTCTTCAAACATTCTTCAATGCTCCTAGAACCTTCATCCCCATCCTCCAATCTGTGATTCACTTCCACTTCCATGGTTCCATCCACAGCCAAATCCACTCCTAGATATCTAAAACACTTCACTTCTTCCAGTTTTTCTCCATTCAAACTTACCTCCCAATAAACTTGTCCCTCAACCCGACTGAACCTAACAACCTTGCTCTTATTCACATTTATCTCAGCTTTCTTCTTTCACACACTTTACCAAACTCAGTCATCAGCTTCTGCAGTTTCTCAGCCGAATCAGCCATCAGCATTGTATCATCAGTGAACAAAAACTGACTCACTTCCCAAGCACTCTCATCCACAACAAATGCATACTTGCCCCTCTCTCCAAAACTCTTGTATTCACCTCCCTAACAACCCCATCCACAAACAAAATTAAATGGTTTCAGAAGTGGTAGAGGATGTGTGGATCAGGTGTTTGCTTTGAAGAATGTATGTGAGAAATACTTAGAAAAGCAAATGGATTTGTATGTAGCATTTATGGATCTGGAGAAGGCATATGATAAGAGTTGATAGAGATGGTCTGTGGAAGGTATTAAGAATATATGGTGTGGGAGGAAAGTTGTTAGAAGCAGTGAAAAGTTTTTATCGAGGATGTAAGGCATGTGTACGTGTAGGAAGAGAGGAAAGTGATTGGTTCTCAGTGAATGTAGGTTTGCGGCAGGGGTGTGTGATGTCTCCATGGTTGTTTAATTTGTTTATGGATGGGGTTGTTAGGGAGGTGAATGCAAGAGTTTTGGAAAGAGGGGCAAGTATGAAGTCTGTTGGGGATGAGAGAGCTTGGGAAGTGAGTCAGTTGTTGTTCGCTGATGATACAGCGCTGGTGGCTGATTCATGTGAGAAACTGCAGAAGCTGGTGACTGAGTTTGGAAAAGTGTGTGGAAGAAGAAAGTTAAGAGTAAATGTGAATAAGAGCAAGGTTATTAGGTACAGTAGGGTTGAGGGTCAAGTCAATTGGGAGGTGAGTTTGAATGGAGAAAAACTGGAGGAAGTGAAGTGTTTTAGATATCTGGGAGTGGATCTGGCAGCGGATGGAACCATGGAAGCGGAGGTGGATCATAGGGTGGGGGAGGGGGCGAAAATCCTGGGGGCCTTGAAGAATGTGTGGAAGTAGAGAACATTATCTCGGAAAGCAAAAATGGGTATGTTTGAAGGAATAGTGGTTCCAACAATGTTGTATGGTTGCGAGGCGTGGGCTATGGATAGAGTTGTGCGCAGGAGGATGGATGTGCTGGAAATGAGATGTTTGAGGACAATGTGTGGTGTGAGGTGGTTTGATCGAGTGAGCAACGTAAGGGTAAGAGAGATGTGTGGAAATAAAAAGAGCGTGGTTGAGAGAGCAGAAGAGGGTGTTTTGAAGTGGTTTGGGCATATGGAGAGGATGAGTGAGGAAAGATTGACCAAGAGGATATATGTGTCGGAGGTGGAGGGAACAAGGAGAAGAGGGAGACCAAACTGGAGGTGGAAAGATGGAGTGAAAAAGATTTTGTGTGATCGGGGCCTGAACATGCAGGAGGGTGAAAGGAGGGCAAGGAATAGAGTGAATTGGAGCGATGTGGTATACCGGGGTTGACGTGCTGTCAGTGGATTGAATCAAGGCATGTGAAGCGTCTGGGGTAAACCATGGAAAGCTGTGTAGGTATGTATTTTTGCGTGTGTGGGCGTATGTATATACATGTGTATGGGGGGGTTGGGCCATTTCTTTCGTCTGTTTCCTTGCGCTACCTCGCAAACGCGGGAGACAGCGACAAAGTATAATAAATATATAAATATTACACACCCCTTCCGCAAACCGACATTCACTGGGAACCAATCACTTTCCTCTCTTCCTACTCGTACACATGCCTTACATCCTCGATAAAAACTTTTCACTGCTTCTAACAACTTACCTCCCTCACCATATACTCTTAATTCCTTCCACAAAGCATCTCTATCCACTTTATCATATGCTTTCTCTAGATCCATAAATGCTACATACAAATCCATCTCTTTTCTAAGTATTTCTCACATACATTCTTCAAAGCAAACACCTGATCCATGCATTCTCTACCATTTCTGAAACCACACTGCTCTTCCCCAATCTGATGCTCTGTACATGCCTTCACCCTCTCAATCAATACCCTCCCATATAATTTCCCAGGAATACTCAACAAACTTATACCTCTGTAATTTGAACACTCACCTTTATCCCCTTTGCCTTTATACAATGGCATTATGCATGCTTTATGCCAATCCTCAGGCACTTCACCATAAGCCATACATACACTGAATATCCTTACCAGCCAGTCAACA
The DNA here is from genome assembly GCF_036320965.1 of Panulirus ornatus. NCBI lineage: Eukaryota > Metazoa > Arthropoda > Malacostraca > Decapoda > Palinuridae > Panulirus > Panulirus ornatus. Next base: position 69,188,469 of record NC_092235.1, read on the forward strand.
ACACAGTCACCCCCTTTTTAATAAATTCCACTGCAATATCACCGAAACCCGCCACCTTGCTAGCTTTCATCTTCCACAAAGCTTTCACTACCTCTTCTCGGTTTACTAAACCAATCTCCCTGACCCTCTCACTTTGCGCACCACCTTGACCAAGGCACCCTATATCTGCCCCTCTATCATCAAACACATTCAACAAACCTTCAAAATACTCACTCCATCTCCTCACTTCATCACTACTTGTTATTACCTCCCCATCAGCCCCCTTCACCGATGTTCCCATTTGTTCTCTTGTCTTACGCACTTTATTTACCTCCTTCAAAACATCTTTCTATTCTCCCTAAAATTGAATGACACTCTCACCCTAACTCTCATTTGCCCTCTTTTTCACCTCTTGCACCTTTCTCTTGACCTCATGCCTCTTTCTTTTATACTTATCCCACTCATTTGCACTACTTCCCTGCAAAAATCATCCAAACGCCTCTCTCTTTTCTTTCAATAACAATCTTACTTCTTCATCCCACCACTCAATACCCTTTCTAATCTGCCCACTTCCCACCTTTCTCATGCCACAAGCATCTTTTGTGCAAGCCATCACTGCTTCCCTAAATACATCCAATTCCTCCCCCACTCCCCTTATGTCATTTGGTCTCACCTTTTTTCCACTCTGCACTCAATCTCTCCTGGTACTTCCTCACACAAGTCTCCTTCCCAAGCTCATTTACTCTCAACACTCTTCACCCCAACATTCTCTCTTCTTTTCTGAAAACCTCTACAAATCTTCACCTTTGCCACCACTAGATAATGATCAGACATCCCTCCAGTTGCCCCTCTCAGCACATTAACATCTAAAAGTCTCTCTTTCATGCACTTATCAATTAACACATAATCCAATAATGCTCTCTGGCCATCTCTCCTACTTACACATGTATACTTATGTATATCTCGCTTTTTAAACCAGGTATTCCCAATCACCAGTCCTTTTTCAGCACACAAATCTACAAGCTCTTCACCATTTCCACTGACAACACTGAACACCCCATGTACACCAATCATACCCTCAACTGCCACATTACTGACCTTTGCATTCAAATCACCCATCACTATAACCCGGTCTCATGCATCAAATCTGCTAACACTCTCACTCAGCTGCTCCCAAAACACTTGCCTCTCATGATCTTTCTTCTCATGCATGACCAGGTGCACAGGCACCAATAATCACCCATCTCTCTCCATCCACTTTCAGTTTTACCCATATCAGTCCAGAGTTTACTTTCTTACACTCTATCACATACTCCCACAACTCCTGCTTCAGGAGTAGTGCTACTCCTTCCTTTGCTCTTGTCCCCTCACCAACACCAAACTTTACTCCAAAGACATTCCCAAACCACTCTTCGCCTTTACCCTTGAGCTTCGTTTCACTCAGAGCCAAAACATCGAGGTTCCTTTCCTGAAACATACTAACTATCTCTCCTTTTTTCTCATCTTGGTTACATCCATACGCATGTAGACACCCCAATCTGACCCTTTGAGGAGGATGAACACTCCTCGCATAGCTCCTTCTTCTGTTTCCCCTTTTAGAAAGTTAAAATACAAGGAGGGGAGGGTTTCTAGGCTCTCGCTCCTGTCTCCTTTAGTCACCTTTTACAACACGTGGGGAATACATGGGAAGTATTTTTTGTCCCTTATCCCCAGGGATAAATAAATAATAATAATAATGAACATGGGGGTAAGGGAGAAAGAATACTGCTTACATATTCTCTATGTGTCATAGAAGGTGACTAAAAGGTGTGAGAGTGGGAAGGGTGGAAATCCTCCCCTTCTGTTTGACTATCCATGGGTAAATTACTGTCTCTTAAGTGGTGATGCTCCTGTCTCCACCAAAAGCAGAGCAGAGTCTCTTACCCACACATTCTCTTACTCCAACACATATCTTACCATAAGCCTTTTCCTATATAAATTCCAATTTACTTCCCTCATTTGAACCTTTTAATCATACTTTCTATTTCTATTCTTTCCATTTATCAACACCACCTCACTGCCTCTTTCTGTACTTATCACTTTTATGCTAAGGTTGCATTTCCCTCTAATTTCATCTTTCATATTACTGTAACTACTCTCCTCAAATTGCAAACATTTCTTGAGAAACCCTCTTATTCCTGTTATGTATTAACCATTCAATAAAGAAACATCCTTGTTACACTAACATGCATGTTCCTTTCAGCAAACCTTGTTATGCAGGATAATTCATGATTTTCTTCTTTCACTGAACCACTTTAAGCTACTACCATATGCCAATCTTTTCAGATTTTCCTTACCTCCAGATCATTAATCTAACTGTTCTTACTAAATGTACTTAACTCTCAAAATAACTCAAAACCTTATAACTTAACAGTCTGTTAATAAGGATATACTATCGGCTTTACTCTTATCATAAAATAGGTGTTAACAGGCAAACATATCATTTCCCAATTAGTTTCAGAAAGATAAAATCATGACTTACAATTACATCATAACTACTGGTCTTGTAATCTTTCTGAAAAGTACATGAATCTGTTATCAATGAAGTCAAGCTGTGCTTCTACTTTGACGGTGTTTCTAAATATACCCACCTGCCCTTGAAGAGATGCACAAAATTGAGTGAGTTCCTTCACACTCTCCTCTGAATATTTTTTTGTGCCCGTAGATGTTGCTCCATCTTTAGAATCCAAAGGTGTTAGTGGTGTTAGAGGTGTTATTGGCGTAGAGGGAGTATTGACACCATCGCGCTTACTTGCCTGCAGCTTCTGAATCTCCCTCCATAAAGTACGAATGGCATCTAACTGCATGTGTCGGAGCCGCCTTTCACGTTCTAAAGCTTCTTCAGTGGAATGCAGTTTCTCTGTTAAATGCCTGTTGAAATATAAAGAGAAAATTCCTTACTGCAAAAGGAAAAAGTAAAGCAGTTACTTACATGACAAAGTGTTACTGCCAGTATAAACAGCTCAGTATCATGAGAATGCAAATAAATCCATCTGTTTATTGTAATAGCTGAACTGAAAACCCTTCCTATCCAGTATCATAAACCTTCTAAAAGTAGGAACAGAGGTAGGAGCTAAGAGAAGGTTATTTCTCTAAGGCTTAATTATCTGTTCCTAATGCTACCTTGCTATGGCTAGCAAGGCAAACAAGTATATGTATCTGAACATGCACATAATTTCATGAATGCCTGTACATGACAGTAAAATGATTATTCAAGTATCATGTGCAGGAGGTTTGTGAATAACTCTAACAAAAATTTACAGCAATCAAGGAATATGTCTTAATTATGAAAGATACATCTCTGTAATATGACACAGTAAGTTGAGGGCATATCATTCATCATCCCAGTCAATGATTTAAACAAAATAAGCACAAATGTAGATTTTGAAAATTTAGAAAAACCATTTCCCTCTGAGGCAATAACCTATGGTTGCCTCACACCTTGGTCTACAGAGAAACCAATTTAACGTTCCATTTTGTTCGTTGATGTGCTGTCCCACTTTCGTGTCTTCAGATCATCACTACCTAAACAGTGGATCTTTGCACCCCTCTGTATCAGCTTCTTTTATTAGCAAAGATCAACGTGTGTGGCACAGTCAATTGTTACTAATATGTAAGCAAAGACGAGTGTGTGTAGTACTATCAATTGTTACTGATAATCCCAAGAGAAGTGTTTATCATGGCATCTGCACTTCTTAAAAAGTCTTATCCCCACAGAGGTGATTTTTGTGTTGGAGCTGGTTTTATATCTCTCACTTCTCATGAATAATTCCTCAGTCTGCCACATCAAGTAAAGGCAAATCTTAAGAGAGAGAGCTAACCTGTAAGAAGATCAGTATGGCGGAGCTCCCCTTCTGGTACAGTCTATGGATGCAGGACTTTTGACCTAGATCTTTTTGGTCACCTTCATCCTCGCCATCTGGGGACCTTACTCTTTCCAGATGAGTTTATGTGAATGTAGAATCTGTCTTGGACTCTCTCAGGGAGAGGTTATTTACATCTGAGAGGGTAACTGTTCCCTCTTTTTTGGATTGAACATCATCTCCCGAGTACTTACCAATCAAATCAATTGGTAGGTTCACTCTAACTAGTTGCACCTTGTGAGCCTCTTTCCACACTAACAGAGCATACAATCAACTAGAGCCTACAGAAAATTCAAAAGGTATGCCTTCCTAATCCAAGAGGAAAATCAAAGGAAAAGTAAAATGTAGTCTTTTCTAAACATCCACACACTGAAACTCGACTCAATATGACTTCCGTACAGCTGCTATACCTCACAGTTAAACACCAAAACTTTCTGCTAAGACCTTATGATGCCTACTATTATTTCTAATAATTCCACAATGAAGTTTAGGAATTCATTTGTTGCACAGATATGGCTATTCAAGAAGACCACCTCAAAGAAAGTCCTCCTTACCTTACAGTCAGGCACTGTTCTATCATCCAAGTCTTAGAGAAACAACTAACACACTCCTTACTTCCCAGTTTGAGGTACTTAAGTAGGAAACAATATTGGAGTGTTATAAGAGGCAGGGACACTGATTCAACTTGCTGAGTGGTTTCATGTCCTGAATGCATTAAGGAGTGTAAGCAAAGAAGGTTCATAATCTGTTAGGACAAAGCGAGGCATGCTTGATGTTGTAGTAGTCCTGACTCTGTTGGAGGAGCCAAGGTGATGGCTCTATATGTGAAAGGAGCAGGGTGGATGTTTTGGAAATGAAATGTTTGAAGACAACATGTGGTGTGAGGAGGGTTGATTGGGTAAGAAATAATAGGGTAAGTGGGAAGTGTTGTAATGAAAGAGATGAAGAGAAGCAACCTAAACATGCAGGAGGCTATAATGCATGTACGGGACTGAGTGGACTGAAGTGGTGTAGCATACAGGGAGAGACATCCTCTCAATGGACTGAATCAGGGATTATGAAGCCATCAAGGGAAATCAATGATAGGTTTGTGGCACCAACTTGTGGACTTGGGATGTGGTTTTAGTGCATTACAAATGACAGTTGATGTAAGTGAACAAGGTTGTGTCTTTGTTCCTGGAGCTTCCTCTCTCACGTGGGAAATGGTACAAAAAAAAAAAAATGCAGGGACTGCCTGCAGAAACATGTGAATGAAGATAAGACTCATGGCTGAAGTCAATTCCTGATGAAACTAGAAAAAACAATTATGCAAGAGGTGTGAGAAATAGTGTAATTCAACAAGAAAGACATGCAGTAAGCACCATGGGATAGCCCTGCCATTTTGGCAAAATTTCATGATCGGTACTCCTAGGTAGGTGCTTACTGAGCTGTCAAGACAGTTTTTAAGAATAATCTGCATTCACCCTCTGGAAATCTGTTGAATCAAAAGAAACAAAATGGTTCAAAAAGATACATGCAGCCAAAGCATTCTAAGAATCAAAGAAGACTAAGTGTTAAATGGCCTCTAGCAACACACTTATTGATAGTGTAACAGTGCCTCAGGGTAAAAGGTCCAGACACACAAATGCTGACTTCACGGCATGCACAAAAGGGGTCACTTTCAATTTCTTTTTCCTATTTAGATTGTCTTCTATGTCTAGTAACTATGCTTGAGGACTTCCCAAGAATTGTTGATGGCTAATATAGTGAGAATGGATACATTATGGTTAGAAACTACAAGAAACATGACTCCATTCATTTACCACAAAAGACACTCTTACTTGATATGCTGCTCAGCTCTTGAATGCCTTATATCATCTCTGATTTTTGCAGCTTTTGGGTCATTATTACGTGTTTGGAATCCTCGCCAGTGTTTCTGAAGGGTAATAGCTGCTTGAGTTTTCGTCAGATCTGAAGTACTACTGCCACTGCTACTGTTGCTTGACCGACGACGGCTATCTTCTACATGGAAAAGTTCAAACATAATTGGCAATGAAGAAAAATACCTCCACATATCATATTACACATGCATAATTACATTTTTCCTTACTATGCCCAAGGAAGAAAGCGGAACTGAAAAAATTCAAGGGTTAAAAGAAATTCTAATACCAAGAGAACAAAATAGACTATCATGAACAGAGGCATTAATCATATGATGGCTACAACTTACAAATCCTGTTAATACTGCAATCCCTTGAAAATGGAAAGCAAAAATGTAACAACTTACTATTATCTGAATTTCTAACTGGAGCACCACTTTTATATTTTTCTGGATCATAAGCATGAGAGGTACGAGAAGGGTCTCTACCTCGTTTTTCTGTCTGCTTCCTCTCAGCAGCAATGCTCTTGATTGTCTGTAGCTTAGAGGCAGACATTTCAGAGTCTGTATTATCTGAATCTGCATCTGAATACCCATGATGTGGAGATGGAACCTTCTTCTTGGTAGCACTTTGTCGTCTGCTATGAAACAAGTCACAAATGTATTCCATCAATAATGACTAAGTGAGCTCCTATACTACAAACTAGGATAATTCTTAAATTCAGTACAAGCAACCCACTCGAACTTCATTACATAAGAAATTAAACTATTTCCCCCTTCCAGCAAAAAAAAATGCAATGCAAAATCATTATCACTCTTAACCCATTCAGTTTTCATCTGCTATACGCAATGGTCAGTTTTTGATCCCCAAGCCATACATAAATTATTCTCTTCATCATACCTGATCGCTGTGTCCCACGTTAGTGAGGTAGTTTTCATCTGCTATATGCAATGGTCAGTTTTTGATCCCCAAGCCATACATAAATTATTCTATTCATCATACCTGATTGCTGTTTCCCACGTTAGTGAGGAGTATAATAAATAAATAAATAAATGAAATATTTTTTCATTTTGCTTTGTTGCTGTCTCCCGCGATTGCGAGGTAGCCCAAGGAAACAGACGAAAGAAATGGCCCAACCCACCCCCATACACATGTATATACATACACGTCCACACACGCAAATATACATACCCATACATCTCAATGTACACATATATATATACACACACAGACACATACATATATACCCATGCACACAATTCACACTGTCTGCCTTTATTCAGTCCCATCGCCACCTCGCCATACATGGAATACGATCCCCCTTCCCCCTCATGTGTGCGAGGTAGCGCTAGGAAAAGACAAAAAAGGCCCCATTCGTTCACACTCAGTCTCTAGCTGTCATGCAATAATGCCCGAAACCACAGCTCCCTTTCCACATCCAGGCCCCACACAACTTTCCATGGTTTACCCCAGACGCTTCACATGCCCTGATTCAATCCACTGACAGCACGTCAACCCCGGTATACCACATCGATCCAATTCACTCTATTCCTTGCCCGCCTTTCACCCTCATGCATGTTCAGGCCTCGATCACTCAAAATCTTTTTCACTCCATCTTTCCACCTCTAATTTGGTCTCCCACTTCTCCTCGTTCCCTCCACCTCCAACACATATATCCTCTTGGTCAATCTTTCCTCACTCATTCTCTCCATGTGCCCAAACCATTTCAAAACACCCTCTTCTGCTCTCTCAACCACGCTCTTTTTATTTCCACACATCTCTCATCCTTACATTACTTACTCGATCAAACCACCTCACACCACACATTGTCCTCAAACATCTCATTTCCAGCACATCTATATATATGTATATTATCCCTGAGGATAGGGGAGAAAGAATACTTCCCACACATTCCTCACGTGTCGCAGAAGGCGACTAAAGGGGACTGGAGAGGGGGGCCAGAAACCCTCACCCCCCCTTGTATTTTGAATTTCTAAAAGGGGAAACAGAAGGAGTCACGCAGGGAGTGCTCATCCTCCTCGAAGGCACACATTGGGGTGTCTAAATGTGTGTGGATGTAACCAAGATGAGAAAAAATGAGAAAGGAGAGATAGGTAGTGTGTTTGAGGAAAGGAACCTGGATGTTTTGGCTCTGAGTGAAACGAAGCTCAAGGGTAAAGGGGAAGAGTGGTTTGGGAATGTCTTGGGAGCAAAGTCAGGGGTTAGTGAGAGGACAAGATAAACGGAAGGAGTACCACTACTCCTGAAACAGGAGTTGTGGGAGTATGTGATAGAGTGTAAGAAAGTAAATTCTAGATTGATATGGGTAAAACTGAAAGTTGATGGAGAGAGATGGGTGATTATTGGCGCATATGCACCTGGGCATGAGAAGAAAGATCATGAGAGGCAAGTGTTTTGGGAGCAGCTGAATGAGTGTTTTAGTGGTTTTGATGCACAAGACCTGGGTTATAGTGATGGGTGATTTGAATGCAAAGGTGAGTAATGTGGCAGTTGAGGGAATAATTGATATACATGGGGTGTTCAGTGTTGTAAATGGAAATGGTGAAGAGCTCGTGGATTTGTGTGCTGAGAAAGGACTGGTGATTGGGAATACCTGGTTTAAAAAGCGAGATATACATAAGTATACGTATGTAAGTAGTAGAGATGGCCAGAGAGCGTTATTGGATTACGTGTTAATTGATAGGCGCGCGAAAGAGAGACTTTTGGATGTTAATGTGCTGAGAGGTGCAACTGGAGGGATGTCTGATCATTATCTTGTGGAGGTGAAGGTGAAGATTTGTAGAGGTTTTCAGAAAAGAAGAGAGAATGTTGGGGTGAAGAGAGTGGTGAGAGCAAGTGAGCTTGGGAAGGAGACTTGTGTGAGGAAGTACCAGGAGAGACTGAGTACAGAATGGAAAAAGGTGAGATCAAAGGAGGTAAGGGGAGTGGGGGAGGAATGGGATGTATTTAGGGAAGCAGTGATGGCTTGCGCAAAAGATGCTTGTGGCATGAGAAGCGTGGGAGGTGGGTTGATTAGAAAGGGTAGCAAGTGGTGGGATGAAGAAGTAAGATTATTAGTGAAAGAGAAGAGAGAGGCATTTGGACGATTTTTTGCAGGGAAAAAATGCAAATGAGTGGGAGATGTATAAAAGAAAGAGGCAAGAGGTCAAGAGAAAGGTGCAAGAGGTGAAAAAGAGGGCAAGTGAGAGTTGGGGTGAGAGAGTATCATTAAATTTTAGGGACAATAAAAAGATGTTTTGGAAGGAGGCAAATAAAGTGCGGAAGACAAGGGAGCAAATGGGAACTTCAGTGAAGGGGGCTAATGGGGAGGTGATAACAAGTAGTGGTGATGTGAGAAGGAGATGGAGTGAATATTTTGAAGGTTTGTTGAATGTGTTTGATGATAGAGTGGCAGATATAGGGTGTTTTGGTCGAGGTGGTGTGCAAAGTGAGGGGGTTAGGGAAAATGATTTGGTAAACAGAGAAGAGGTAGTAAAAGCTTTGCGGAAGATGAAAGCCGGCAAGGCAGCAGGTTTGGATGGTATTGCAGTGGAATTTATTAAAAAAGGGGGTGACTGTGTTGTTGACAGGTTGGTAAGGTTATTTAATGTATGTATGATTCATTATGAGGTGCCTGAGGATTGGCAGAATGCTTGCATAGTGCCATTGTACAAAGGCAAAGGGGATAAGAGTGAGTGCTCAAATTACAGAGGTATAAGTCTGTTGAGTTTTCCTGGGAAATTATATGGGAGGGTATTGACTGAGAGGGTGAAGGCATGTACAGAGTATCAGATTGGGGAAGAGCAGTGTGGTTTCAGAAGTGGTAGAGGATGTGTGGATCAGGTGTTTGCTTTGAAGAATGTATGTGAGAAATACTTAGAAAAGCAAATGGATTTGTATGTAGCATTTATGGATCTGGAGAAGGCATATGATAGAGTTGATAGAGATGCTCTGTGGAAGGTATTAAGAATATATGGTGTGGGAGGCAAGTTGTTAGAAGCAGTGAAAAGTTTTTATCGAGGATATAAGGCATGTGTACGTGTAGGAAGAGAGGAAAGTGATTGGTTCTCAGTGAATGTAGGTTTGCGGCAAGGGTTTGTGATGTCTCCATGGTTGTTTAATTTGTTTATGGATGGAGTTGTTAGGGAGGTGAATGCAAGAGTTTTGGAAAGAGGGGCAAGTATGCAGTCTGTTGTGGATGAGAGAGCTTGGGAAGTGAGTCAGTTGTTCGCTGATGATACAGCGCTGGCGGATGATTCATGTGAGAAACTGCAGAAGCTGGAGACTGAGTTTGGTAAAGTGTGTGAAAGAAGAAAGTTAAGAGTAAATGTGAATAAGAGCAAGGTTATTAGGTACAGTAGGGTTGAGGGTCAAGTAAATTGGGAGGTAAGTTTGAATGGAGAAAAACTGGAGGAAGTAAAGTGTTTTAGATATCTGGGAGTGGATCTGGCAGCGGATGGAACCATGGAAGCGGAAGTGAATCATAGGGTGGGGGAGGGGGCGAGAATTCTGGGAGCCTTGAAGAATGTTTGGAAGTCGAGAACATTATCTCGGAAAGCAAAAATGGGTATGTTTGAAGGAATAGTGGTCCCAACAATGTTGTATGGTTGTGAAGCGTGGGCTATGGATAGAGTTGTGCGCAGGAGGGTGGATGTGCTGGAAATGAGATGTTTGAGGACAATATGTGGTGTGAGGTGGTTTGATCGAGTAAGTGATGTAAGGGTAAGAGAGATGTGTGGAAATAAAAAGAGTGTGGTTGAGAGAGCAGAAGAGGGTGTTTTGAAATGGTTTGGGCACATGGAGAGAATGAATGAGGAAAGATTGACCAAGAGAATATATGTGTCGGAGGTGGAGGGAACGAGGAGAAGTGGGAGACCAAATTGGAGGTGGAAAGATGGAGTGAAAAAGATTTTGAGTGATCGGGGCCTAAACATGCAGGAGGGTAAAAGGCGTGCAAGGAATGGAGTGAATTGGAACGATGTGGTATACCAGGGGCAACGTGCTGTCAGTGGATTGAACCTGGGCATGTGAAGCGTCTGGGGTAAACCATGGAAAGTTCTGTGGGGCCTGGATGTGGAATGGGAGCTGTGGTTTCAGCGTATTATTACATGACAGCTAGAGACTGAGTGTGAATGAATGTGGCAACCATACAACATTGTTGGAACCACTATTCCTTCAAACATACCCATTTTTACTTTCCGAGATAATGTTCTCGACTTCCACACATTCTTCAATGCTCCCAGAACTTTCGCCCCCTCCCCCACCCTATGATTCACTTCCGCTTCCATGGTTCCATCCGCTGCCAAATCCACTCCCAGATACCTAAAACACTTTACTTCCTCCAGTTTTTCTCCATTCAAACTTACCTCCCAATTGACTTGACCCTCAACCCTACTGTACCTAATAACCTTGCTCTTATTCACATTTACTCTCAACTTTCTTCTTTCACACACTTTACCAAACTCAGTCACCAGCTTCTAAAGTTTCTCACATGAATCAGCCACTAGCGCTGTATCATCAGCGAACAACAACTGACTCACTTCCCAAGCTTTCTCATCCACAACAGACTGCATACTTGCCCTTCTTTCCAAAACGCTTGCCTTCACCTCCCTAACAACTCCATCCATAAACAAATTAAACAACCATGGAGACATCACACACCCCTGCCACAAACTACAGAGGTATAAGTTTGTTGAGTATTCCTGGAAAATTGTATGGGAGGGGAATGATTGTGAGGGTGAAGGCAAGTACAGAGCATCAGATTGGGGAGGAACAGTGTGGTTTCAAAGGAGGCAGAGGATGTGTGGATCAGGTGTTTGCTTTGAAGAATGTGTGATGTCCCAATGGCTGTCTCATCTGTTTATGGATGGGATGGTTAGGGAGTTACATGCAAAAATTTTGGATAGAGGGGTGAGTATGCAGTCTGTTAGGGAGGGCCTGGGAAGTGAGTCAGTTGTTTGATGATGATACAGCACTGGTATATATAAGGTGAGGGAGGGGTCGAAGGTTCTAGGAGTGATGAAGAATGGTTGAAAGAAAGAATATTATCTTGGAGTGCAAAAATGGGTATGTTTAAAGGAATAGTAGTTCAAACAATATCATATGGTTGTGAGGCATGGGCTATAGATATGGTTGTACAGAGGAGGGTGCATGAGTTGGAAATTAAATGTCTAAAAACAATATGTGGTGTGAGGTGGTTTGATCAAGTAAGTAATGAAAGGGTAAGAGAGATGTGTGGTGGTAAAAACAGTGTGGTTGAGAGAGAAGGTGTGTTGAAATGGTTTGGAAATATGGAGAGAATGAGTGAAGAAAGATTGACAAAGAGGATATAAGTGTCAGAGGTGGAGGGAACAAGGAGAAGCAGACGACTAAATTGGAGATGAAAGGCCAGAGTGAAAAAGATTTTGAGTAATCAGGACCTGAACATGCAAGAGGGTGAGAGGTATACAAGGAATAGAGTGAACTGAAACGATGTGGTATACTGGGGTTGACGTGCTGTCAATGGACTGAACCAGAACATGGGAAACGTCTGGGGTAAACATGGAAAGGTGTGTGGGGCCTGGATGTGTACAGGGAGTTCTGGTTTCAGTGCATTATACATGACAACTAGAGACTTAGTGTGAGTGAATGTGACCTTTTTTGTCTGTTTTCCTGGTGCTGCCTCACTGATGTGGGGGTTGGCAATAAATTTTAGGGAGAATAAAATGATGTTTTGGAAGGAGGTAAATAATGTTCAAAAGACAAAAGAATAAATGGTAGTATCAGTGAAAGGAGCAAAAGGGGAAGTGATAACAGGTAGTGATGGAGTGGGAAGGAGATGGAGTGAGTATTTTGAAGGAGTGTTAAATGTGTTTGATGATACAGTGGCAGATGTAGGGTGTTTAGGTTGGGGTAGCATGCAAAGTGAGAGAGTCAGAAAGAGAGGTATGGTGAAAAGAGAAGATGCGGTGAAAGCATTGTGGAAGATGAAATCCAGCAAGGCAGCAGGATTGGGTGGTATTGGAGTTGAATATATTAAGAAAGGGGGTGACTGCAATGTTGATTGGTAGATAAGGATATTCAGTGTATGTATGGATTGTGGTGAAGTGCCTGAGGATTGGAGGAATGCAAGTACAGTGCCACTGCATAAAGGCATAGGGGATAAAGGTAATTGTTCAAAATACAGGCATAAGTTTAATGAGTATACCAGGAAAATTTATCCCTAGGGATAGGGGAGAAAGAATATTTCCCACATATTCCTGCGTGTCGTAGAAGGCGACTAAAAGAGGAAGGAGCAGGGGGCTGGAAATCCTCCTCTCTCATTTTTAATTTTCCAGAAGGAACAGAGGAGGGGGCCAAGTGAGGATTTCCCTCAAAGGCTCAGTCCTCTGTTCTTAACGCTACCTCGCTAATGTGGGAAATGGCGTATAGTATGAAAAAAAACTGGGAGGGTATTTACTGAGAGGGTGAAGGCATGTACAGAGCATCAGACTGGGGAGGAATAGTGTGGTTTTAGAAGTGGTAGAGGACATGTGGATTAGGTGTTTGCTTTGAAGAATGTGTGTGACAAATACTTAAAAAACAGATGGATTTGTATGTGACATTTATGGATCTGAAGAGTGCATATGATAGGGTTGATAGAGATAATTGTGGAAGGTTTTAAGAATATATGGTGTAGGAGGTAAGCTACTAGAAGGGTGTTAGGCATATGAATGAGTAAGAAGAAGAGAAGAGAGTAATTGGTTCCTAGTGAAGGTCGGTCTGTGGTAAGGGTGGGTGATGTCACCATGGTTGTTCAATTTGTTTATGGATGGGAAGGTGAGGGAGGTAAATGCAAGAGTTTTGGAGAGAGGGGAGAGTATGGAGGTGTTGGGGATGAGAAGGTCTGGGAAGGAAGTCAGTAGTTCACCGATGATACAGCACTGGTGGCTGATTTAATTGAGAAAGTGAAGTTGGTGACAGTTTGGAAGTGTAAGAAAGGAGAAAGTTGAGAGTAAATATGAATAAAAGCAAGGTTATTAGGTTCAGGCAGGTTGGGATGTAAGTTTGAATGGAGAAAAATTGGAGGAAGTGAAGTGCTTTAGATACCTTAGAGTGGACTTGGCAATGAATGGAACCATGGAAATGGAAGTGAGTTCAGAGTGGGGAAAGGGGCGAAGGTTCTGGGAGTGATGAATGTCAAGAAAGAGAAAATATCATCTCGGAGAGAAACAAAGGGTACATTTGAAGGAATAGTAGTTCCAACAATGTTATATGGTTGCAAGGCATGGGGTATAGATGGGGTTATGCAGAGGAGGGTGGATGTGTTGGAAATGCATGGGGTATAGATGGGGTTGTGCAGAGGAGGGTGGATGTGTTGGAAATGAAATGTCTGAGGACAATATGTGATGTGAAGTGGTCTCATCGAATAAGTCATGAAAGGGTAAGAGTGATGTGTGATAATAAACAGAGTGTGGTTGAGAGAACAGAAGAAGGTGTGCTGAAATGGTCTGAATATATGGAGAAAATGAATGAGGAAAGGTTGATAAAGAGGATATATATATATCAGAGATGGATGGAACAAGGAGAAGTGGGAGATCAAACTGGAGGTGGAAGGATGGAGTGAAAAAGATTTTGTGCAATTGGGGCCTGAACATGCAGAAGGGTGAAAGGCGTGCATGGGATAGAATGAATTGGGACAATGTGGTATAATGAGGTCAGCAAGCCATCAACGGACTGAATCAGGGTTTGTGAAACATGCAGGGTAAACCATGGAAAGGTCTGTGGGGCCTGGATGAGGATACGGAGCTGTGGTTTTAGTGCATTACACATGACACCTAGGGAATGAATATGAGCAGATGTGACCTTTCTTTGTATGCTTCCTGGCACTGCCTCACTAATGCAGGGGGAGGTGATGCTGTTTCCTGTGGGGCAGAGTGCCAGGAAATATACAATGAAAGACTTTCCCCCTACACTATATATTTTCAGTGCCTCACACAATATGCATTCTTGGGGTTTTCCACCTTATTCCATATTCATGAAGACAATACAGAAAGAGTTTCAGGAAAATTTCTACAATTCTAATTGATGTTTGAGGGTGCAAATGATATCTTTACCTGGTAGCAGGCTCCACAGATACAGATCGTACATATCTTGGGGCTGGTTTGGGAGATGGCTTGGGTCTAGGTAAAGTTGATGGGCCTGCATTTGTGCTGGGTGACCCACTTGCAGGGCGCTGGGAACGAGAAGGGGAGCCACGTGAGAGTTCAGTGGGGATTGGACTCTTCATGGGTGATGCACGAGGCCGAGTTACTGATGATGAACGTGATGCTGTTTGCTGGAAGATTGAAAAAATGTGATACACATTGCAATTCTAATTTCAATATATATCTATTAATGACAGCATAAATTTAATGTTACAGGTACCAAATATCAACAAACATCAAGGTTCTTTCCAACAAATGACAGAAGTTTCATGTCTTGTATCTGGTCATTCAAGAAAAAAAATCACTGAAGTTGTTTAAACCTTTGTCACAGAATAACTAAATACAGAATGTCTGTTTCCTGAACAATGATATTGGACAGATTATATAGGCTTTGTTTAAATTTTTTCTTATGCTTGTTTGCCGTTTCCTGAGTTAGCATGGTAGCATCAGGGACGGACAAAGGAATAATCTCATCTGCTTACATCCACTCTAACTGTCATGTGTAATGCAATGAAACCACATTCCCCTACCCACAACCAAGCCTCACAGACCATTTTATGGTTTTCCCTGACTGCTTCATAAGCCCTGGTTCAGACCACTGGCAACATATTACTCCTGTATACCACACTGTTTCAATTCTCTTTACCCTATGCACACCTTACACCCTCCTTCATGTTCAAAGACCAAGCACTCAAAACCTTTTCCACTCTGTCCTTCCATCACCAAATTAGTCTTCCCATTCTTGATGTCTCCACTTCTGATGCACATAACCTTTTTGTTTACCTTTCCTCACTCATTCCATTCATCTGCCCAAATCATTTAAACATACCCACCTCACTTCTATCAACCATACTCATTATGACAACTCTCTCTTACTCTATCGCTTCTTACTCCATCAACCTCCCTCACACCATACAGTGTCTTTAAGCATTTCATTTCCATCACATTCATCCACTTCAATAAATTCTCATCCAGAGCCCAAGTCTTGAAACCATACAGCACTGCTGAGACTACTATACTGTACCTTCAAACACAGATATCTTTGCCCTCTCAAATAGTGATTTCTCTTTCCACAAATTCTTCAACAACCAGTACCTCCTACCCCCTCACCCACCCTATGACTCACTTCAGCAGCTATGACTCCATTAACTGCCATATCCACTCCCAGTTACCTAGAACAATTCACTTCCATCAAGTTTCTCCATTCAAATTCACCCTAACTGAAAATCTGTATCTATCTATATCTATGATACCCATCAAGGGGTGGCCAAGGCAAGTCTTCATTTATCCCTTTCCATTCATGCCTCCCTTGCATACACCATTTCAAGCATTCATCCATCATTTCTCTCATTCTAGTACTCATTCATTCTATTTACCCAAGTAACAGGTGGTTTTCCTCTCACACCAACCCATTTAATTGTACTATCATACACTTGTCATAAAGTCCCTGAACTGCATTCTTTCCACATGCCCTAATCATCTCAAAGTACTATGTTTCACCCACTCTATCATTTCCTGCAATACCCCTTCATTCCTTTTTACATTCCAGTTAGTCATACCAAATGCTCCTCTTAAATAATTATTTTCTACAGCCTGGATTCTCAACCTCTGTGACTCATTCTCTGTCCATGTTTTAAATGCATAGGGCAAGGTTGGAAGGTCTATACTGTCCCTTTATCCTTTCTTCATTTCCATGCTTACACTATTCTAGTAAGGAGCCCAATGACTCTTCTACCCTATAATGCTCTCTCCCTTATCTCTCCTTTCATATCACCAAACTTACCTAAGATAGCTCCTAAATGCTTAAATTCTCTCACCTTTTCCAGTCTTAGTACACATTCTCCTTTCACTCAATAAGGTTTTGCAAAATCTATACTTACTCTGTTTCCTTTCAAACATCATCACTTTACTTTTAATGGTATTTAGCTTTAAGTACACAAGCTTAAACACATTGTAAACACAGTAATAACCTTCTGCTACATCTCTTCACACTCAGCAAGCAACACATCATTCGCAAACAGGCTTGTCACAAGCCACCACACCTCACTCCCACACTTCACCTCTGCACCCCTTTCCCTAATTTTGCTTTCACCACTCTTATCACTCCATTCATATAACGCGGGAGACAGTGATGAAGTATAATAAATAAATAAAATATCTTGTGGAAGCAAAGGTGAAGATTTGTAGAGGTTTTCAGAAAAGAAGAGAGAATGTTTGGGTGAAAAGAGTGGTGACAGTAAGTGAGCTTGGAAAGGAGACTTGTGTGAAGAAGTACCAGGAGAGACTGAGAACAGAATGGAAAAAGGTGAGAGCATATGATGTAAGGGGAGTGGAGGAGGAATGGGATGTATTTAGGGAAGCAGTGATGGCTTGTGCAAAAGACGCCTGTGGCATGAGAAAGGTGGGAGGTGGGCAGATTGGAAAGGGTAGTGAGTGGAGGGATGAAGAAGTAAGATTGTTAGTGAAAGAGAAGAGAGAAGCATTTGGATGATTTTTTGCAGGGAAATAGTGAAAATGATGGGGAGATGTATAAAAGAAAGAGGCAGGAAGTCAAGAGAAAGGTGCAGGAGGTGAAAAGGAGGGCAAATGAGAGTTGGGGTGAGAGTGTATCATTAAATTTTAGGGAGAATAAGACGTCTTGGAAGGAGGTAAATAAAGTGCGTAAGACAAGAGAACATATGGGAACATCGGTGAAGGGGGATAATGGGAAGGTAAAGGGGATAAAGGCGAGTGTTCAAATTACAGAGGTATAATTTTGTTGAGTATTCCTGGAAATTATATTGATTGAGAGAGTGAAGGCATGTACAGAGCATCAGATTGGGGAAGAGCAGTGTGGTTTCAGAAGTGTCAGAGGATGTGTGGATCAGGTGTTTGCTTTGAAGAATGTATGTGAGAAATACTTAGAAAAACATATAGATTTGTATGTAGCATTTATGGATCTGGAGAAGGAATATGATACAGTAGATAGAAATGCTTTGTTGAGGGTATTAAGAGTATATGGTGCGAGAGGTAAATTGCTAGAAGCAGTGAAAAGTTTTTACCAGGATGTAAGGCATGTGTATGAGTAGGAAGTGAGGACACTGATTGGTTCCCAGTGAATGATGGTTTGCGGCTGGGGTGCGTGATGTCTCCATGTTTGTTTAATCTGTTTATGGATGGGGTTGTTGGGGAGGTGAATGCAAGAGTTTTGGAGAAAGGGGCAAGTATGCAGTCTGGTGCGGATGAGAGGGATTGGGAAGTGAGTCAGTTGTTGTTCGCTGATCATACAGCACTGGTGGCTGATTTGGGAGAGAAACTGCAAAAGTTGATGACTGAAACTGACAGTGTGTGAAAGAAGAAATTTGAGAGTAAATGTGAATAAGAGCAAGGTAATTAGGTTCAGTAGGGTTGAGGGACAAGTTAATTGGGAGGTAAGTTTGAATGAAGAAAAACTGGAGGAAGTGAAATGTTTTAGATATCTGGGAAAGGATTTAGCAGTGGATGGAACCAGGGAAGCAAAGTAAGTCACAGGGTGAGGGAGGGGTAGAAGGTTTTGGGAGTGTTAAAGAACGTGTGGAAGGTGAGAATGTTATCTCGGAAAGCAAAAATGGGCATGTTTGAAGGAATAGTGGTTCCAACAATGTTATATGGTTGCGAGCCATGGGCTATAGATAGGGTTGTATGGAGGAGGGTGGATGTGTTGGAAATGAGATGTTTGAGGATAATATGTGGTGTAAGGTGGTTTGATTGAGTAAGTAATGAAAGGGTAAGAGAGATGTGTGGTAATATAAATAGTGTGGGTGAGAAAGCAGAATAGGGTGTATTGAAATGGTTTGGTCATATGGAGAGAATGAGTGAGGAAAGATTGACAAAGAGGATATATGTGTTAGAGGTGGAGGGAACAGAAGTGGGAGACCAAATTGGAGGTGGAAGGATGGAGCGAAAAAGATTTTGAGCGATCGGGGCCTAAAAATACAGGAGGGTGAAAGGTGTGTAAGGAATAGAGTGAACTGGAACGATTTGGTATACCAGGTTCGATGTGCTGTCAATGGATTGAACCAGGGCATGTGAAGCTGGGGTAAACCATGGAAAGGTCTGTGGGGCCTGGATGTGGATAGGGAGCTGTGGTTTTGGTGCTTTACACATGACAGCTAGAGACTGAGTGTGAATGAATGTGGCCTTTTTTATCTGTTTTCCAGGCGCTATCTCACTGATGCAGGGGGTAGTGATGCTGTTTCCTGTGGGGTGGGGTAGCAATAGGAATGGATGAAGGCAAGCAAGTATGAATATGTACATGTGTACGTATGTATATGTCTGTATGTGTGTGTATGTATATGTATGTGTATGTTGATAGGTATATGTATGTATATGTGCGTATGTGGGCGTTTATGTATATATATCGTGCATATGAAAGGATGGGCCATTCTTCGTCTGTTTCCTGGCGCTACCTCGCTGATGAGGGAAACAGTGATAATGTATAAAAAATAATAATAATAGAGACCATTAGAACCCCATTCTCTTCTATATGATCACTAATATGGCTTTTGTGGTGCAAAGTCTAATTGTGGTCTCTCCTATGTGACTCATATCTTGTCCTTCTCCTACAGAGGTTTTGGTGAATCTTTAATCACAGCCCTTGACATTTCCAAAGCATGTAACATGGTACAGCATGTATCTTTGTTTTCCTAACCTCCTTTGTTTAGCTTTTCTGCTTCTCTTTGTTCTCGAATGGATAACTTTCTCTCTAGTTGGTTCTTGCAGTAGTTGTGAAATGTCACCCTCTAATTCTATCAGCAGTGCTGTCCTTCAAGTTTCAGTCATAATACCTGCTCTTGTCTTTTCTCAATAAATGACTTTCTGTCTTCAACATCTAAACCTATGCACTCTTACAATGATTAATCCACTCTACATACTGCCACTCATTATTCCTCCCTGCCTCATCTAATACTCATTCTTCTTCTTGTATCAAATACATCTCTGTTTATTTGGACCTATGCAATACCTCGTAATGGGTAAGCAGAAATTGATTATGTACATTCATGCTACAAGGCAATTTCTACCCATATATCTCTTTCTAAATATCATTCTTTTCCCTCTGTTTAATTCATGTATTTCAAAATTCATCCGCACAATAATATAAATAAGTTGAGTATAATCATATCCAATCTATTTCAAAAACCCCACATGACATTACAAAATCTGAGGTATGTTGTTTAATGCTGTAATAATTTCTCTTCTGAGAGTTATTTTACATCTAAAGGGGGGGGTCTTATCTGCCTCAGTATGGAGTTCTTTTCACATATTTGGGTGGCTCTTCCATCATCTTTTCAATAGCCAAGTTTGAATCAAAGGTCCTCTGCCTCATTCATTTTACAGGCATAACCTTTCTTGAATTATCCCCCTCTGTCTGCTGTAATGCTGCTGCCCTTTTACTATTTTACAGGTATCATTTTAGCCATTGCTCTTCTAAGCTGTCTGCTTATGTTCCTGCCACCATAGCGTGGACTCATGATTCACATCTGATTACTGCTTCACATTGTTTCTGTGTGAAGACTAGCTACAGGTAGACTAACCACTGTGATATCTCCTTCCCTTACAAAGCAATACTGCAAAACTCTCTTCCTTCTTTCATCTTGCCCTCCTCCTAAAACCTTTTGTCTACATACAACTGAGGAGTTCTGATTAACTTCATACTTTTTCTTACCATCTTTTCTATGGAAGTTGAAATACACCAGACTGGGTCAAGGTCCTACAGTACTGGGTGCACTGAGTAGTGTGTACAGAGAGAGAGGTCATGTCCTGTGAGGGAAAAGATGGGTATGTTTGATGGTATAGTAATTCCAATGGAACTGTATGAATGTAAGGTACAGGCCATAGAAAAGAAAAAAAAACATGGAAGAAGGAAGATGTATTGGAAATAAGATGCATGACAGTACATGATGTGAGGAGGGTGGATCAAGTAAGGAATGACAGGGTAAGAGAGAGACATGGTCGTAAGAAGAATATGGTTAAGACAGCTGAAAAGGGTTTGCTGAAATAGTATGGACATATGAAGAGGATGAATGATGGGAGACTGGCTAAGGGGGTGTACATGTCAGAAGTATAAAGACTATGAAGTATGGAGAGTCTGAGGATAAGATGGGAGAATGAAGTGGAAAATGTTTTGATCGATTGAGACCTGAACATGTATATAGATATGAGGGATGCAAGGGATACAACAAATTGGAGCAATGTGGTATATCTGGGGCAATGTACTGTCATTAGGATGAACCAAGGCATATAAAGCATTCAGAAGAAACCACAGAAAGGTCTGTGGGGCTTGACTGTGGATATAGAAATTTAGGTTCAGGACATATTACATTACAGCTGGAGTGGATGTGAGTACATGAAACCATTACTCATCTTTTCCTGGCACCACTGTAACTTGCTATGAGTAAACAGTGAACAAGTATGAAAAAATTTCCATTCACCTGAGAGGTATACGAATGAGGCATGTTTTGCCCTTCCCAGGTTGGTCACCTACAAAAAAGTATATGTATCAAGCTTATCTCTGTCTCTGAACTCAACAGGATGATGTTACCATTCTTACAAGTTATCAAAATCTAACAAAATTTATTACTTTGGAATTGCCAAACAAAACTGAGGGTATAAATATAAGCAAATATGCATGATATTGCTCTATCTTTAAATGTGAGAGAAGGATCAATGATTTTAGTAATCTCCCCAGGTTTACTATATGAAAAAAGATGTAGCTGAGCTGGTGCCCCAAAAATAAAGGTCCAGATACAGATACAGATGTGTATTCTGGGTTCTATCTTTGAAGCTTCCTTGTCATGCTTAACAGAAAACTACTCTAATTAAAGAAATGAGGAAATAAAAATGTAATCACTGATATAACTTGCTGTTTTGTGAAATGAAGAAAGTAACAGAATGTTTATGTGAATGCAAAAGGTATGAGAGTTTCCAGGGTCCAAAAGCCTAAAATGAAGTCGACAGAGGAAATTACTATCAATGTAGTGAATAATGAAAGAATACTAAGTGAAAACAACCATCCATGATTTTTACTGGTTTATCAATGCAATACCTGATGGATAGTAAAGTTTCAGGGTGACAGGACTAGCTGTATATGTGTAGGTATCTAGGTATGTGCTTTTTGTATTCCTTAATTTGTTTTTCATGTCCAGCACCCAGACATGATGACTGCTACACGTCAATTTCTGACATACCCACAATAGACAAATTATCAGCTAAGTGTTCATGCAGGTGAGTTAAAAGAATTTCACTATCTGCATAATGTCTCACTCTTGGGGAAGCCTGAGGTGCAGACGTTGGCCTGACGGACGGAGGTGGGCGCTGAGAACGTGTTATGGAGTTGGACCGTGTCACACTCGCACTTTGTTGTGAGTGGGAACCCACAGCAGATCTGTAGATCATAGAGGGTGTTAGAAATGTAAATTTATAAAGAGATAAATTATCCTGAATGCATCATGAGATCTCCTTGTGATTTTTACACCATGAAAAAAATGTCCACATTAAATGGTTAGATGCTATGAAATTTGGTCTATGGGTGGAAGATGAATGAGGAGTGTGCAATTTCTTTTCATACTTGTTAACCATTTCCTTTATCAAAAATTATGATACATATATCAGCAAGTCTTCTTTTAAACTCAAGCCTGAACGTACCCTTGTGTTGCTACACTGTGACCGTGGGTTGAGCGTGTAGCCATAGCAGCCTGAAATTCTGGACTCATTATACTTTCTGGAGCAGGTACAAACTTACTTGACCCTGTGAGCTGGCTGCTGTGTTCTGTAAACAACAACCCATAGCTTAGTGTCTTATGTTCAAAGTATATTGACAATTATCTACAAGATTCTACACAATAAAATACAAATAAGTCACTAAACATGAAAATTTTCTGAAAAGGTACTTCTTGACAAATATCTAATAAATCAAAATCTGCTTAAACTGCACTATATAAATATTCTTTCAAATAAAAATATATTTGTCATGAATGTGGTTACAAAAATAAATCAGGCAAAAATGATATGACACTCAGAAATATATTATCTAAATGTAAAATCTAAATTCTTAAAAACATTAGTGAAAGTATAATAAAAATCTGGATAAAACTTAATTCCTTCCACTGAAAAACTGGCTAAAGGCTGTGCAATGCAGTCAAACAGGGGCATGTGAGTTAAACTACTAGGTGAGGATAGGAATACCACAAGAAGCTATCACAAGACTCCACTCTCTAAACATACTAATAACACACACACTTTACATCTGTACAACACTGGTATGTCATACTTAGGAAAAAGTTGTAACTGGGATGAACAAAGGTAAAGAATAATTAATGTTTAGTACATACCACATTCAACATGAGGGAATGAATATGCAATTTCTTCAGTTCTTGGAAAAAGTGGTATAAGTGCCCCGGAAATATTGGTGATAAAAGTCAAAATTTTTCTCCACATAATCCCTTCAAAACCTTTGTAATGAGAATTTAGAGAGTGGAGTGTTTAGCTGCAGTGTATCAAATGACTAGCTGTGAATGTTGAAGTGATGGTCCAACAGTGCAATAACAGATGTGTACCTTGAGGCCCCATGTCCTCTACCACCAAATCATTCTCGTCCCCAAAGAGGCTGGTGGGTCGTGGGTGGCCGTGGGAGACAGGATGAGACACATGCTCCCCCCATGCCTCAGCCTCCCCATTGATGAGATGGCCCAAGTCCAAGCTGCGTGACATTAGGCTGCTACTAGAGTCTTGACGAGCCAGGCTGCGTGCTAGTTGCTCTGGACCCAGGCTTTGTGTCATGGGATCATATTCCATTGAATGCCTAAACTCTTCCTCTCCCATAGACTGGGTCATGGGATCCATACCCAGGGAACGAGACATTTGCTCTGCCCCAAGACTTCGGGACATGGGGTCTGTTGATCCCCGAGGTGCTGTTCCAGAGAGATGTGACAAGATGGCAGGATCCATGCTCTGGGTCATGAGGCTTGGGGTATCAGGAGTGCGCAGGTCCCCCCCATACAGGGTGTTGGACAGCTCTACATGGTAAGAATGGGCCTGCTGAGATCGCACACCAGACTCATTCCTGGTGGCTGCAGAGTGGGAGTGTGTGCGGCGATGGCACTCGCGGGCTGGAGCTGACCGTGAGGGGGCTGTGGGGTAAGGGGAGGTAACTACTACTGGCGAAAGGGTTTTACTACAATGTTGTGCAAATTAATTATGTAATAATTATACACTGCCAATATTCTATGCTAATCTACAATGTCTGTTTGCTAACTCATATGAGTAAGTAAATCTTTGGAAAACCACACCACACATATTAAACTGTAAGATTATATTAGCTGAGCCTTAAATAAAATCTTAAATGACTAAGTTGCCCTTAACTGATGTTTAGGAAAATGTCTCACAAAACAAGATCATAAAGTTTCAACTTGCATTTCTAGTCTTGCTCATAAGTTCTATGAAATGCACCCTTTAAGTTATAAAGAAAAAGAAGAGAAAAAGAAGAATGATTGTTACAAAAGCTTACTGAACTCAGGTGCTGCTACAATATAATATCTCTTTCTAGTTGAATTTTGGTAGAGATCACCATACCTTCAAATTTTTTTCATTTAGCATATCGGATGAACCAAGTCAACCACACAAGTATCTCGAGGAAAAGTTTAGTACTGTAAAGATGAAGTCTTATACTTTCCTACATATTACTGATGGTTAAAAATTCATCTTCTATAATGAGTCAACAATACATTTGCATTAAAATGTTTTTTCATTATCAACAAAAACTCTTGTATGCATTGCCTAAATGTGACTATGTAATTTCCTACCTTGGCATTAGATAAATCAAACAGAATCTCCTTCAATGTGGTGATGGCATATCTCAAATTTCAATCTAACCTCCACATATCTCTTTATAATCCCTTGCTCTATCCTTGTACTTCACAACTGGTTTCCCTCATAACTACTTTTATCACCTTCACTCATTCTGACTTTTCATCCATCAATTTATCCCTTACTTTATTAACTAACATCTCAATTCTTAGCATGAAATGTCTCTCATGTTTTTCCACTTTCATAATCTAACATTTCTTTCTACTAAAAAACATCTTCACCTCCTACACAACACAAACTATTGCTAACTTTTATTCTTCTTGTGATTCCTCTCCTATTAGCAATTCCTTTTTCATGACAATGGCCTCACTTATGGACATATGTCATCATCATCATCATCATCAAGGCTAGGATCTCAATGAAAATAAGGGGCAAAGGAGGACATAGAAAGAGAATACCTAAAACTGAAGGATAAAATTAAGAGATGGTTAGAACTGACTATGCTGACAAGATTTAAAAAGGAAGATAGACCTATTGTGTGCATATGGAAGAAACGATAATCTTGCCAAGTTGTTTTGTTTTTTATTCAGATTTTCAAAAAGTATTCAATACAGTTCCTCATCAAATGTTACTAACAAAAGTTCAGCCATGTGGCATATATGGATTTGTGCTTTTGTGGTTATGAAATTGGCTGACTGGCTGTATACAAACTTATCATAAATGGTCAAGCTTTTGAATGGTTAGAAGTAACAAAAGGCATGCCTGAAAGATCAGTCTGAGGACCATTTCTCTTTCATATAAACATAAATGATGCTGATAATAGGCTGCATTGTAAAATATCAAAATCTGCATACAATACTAAGCTATGAAATATACCTATGACAAGAAATGAATGTCTGCAGTTTCAAATGGACAAAGACAAACTGATGGAGTGGGTTCACATGTGGCAAATGAATTACAAGATCAGTAAGAGCAAAGATTTATAACTGATAGTAAAAACTTAAAGGCAGCTATAGTATGAAGTACCTGAACTACAAAAGGAAATCAGAAAAAGGACTTGGGTTTTATAATCTCTGGTGACCTAAAGCCAAGAAGGCAGTGCACAGCAGTTAAAGGGGTAAGCAAACTTCTTGGATTTACAGGTAGGTCTACTGAATTTATTTAAGTCCAAGGAAATTATTTCTCACTGTTTACAAAATCACTTGTGTGTCCCCAGCTTGAATCTGTGTTCAATTCTAGTCATCTTACTTGAAAAAAGAAATAGATGGAATAGAAAGAGTACAGAGATGAGCCATCAAGCTGATTCATGGACTTAAGAGACAAATCCTATAAGAGCTGACTATATGACTTAAATCTATAAAATTTAGAAAAGAGAAGGTTAAGAGGTGGTCTAAAAAAGATAATCGAACTTATCAAAGGCTTCAATAATCTTGATCTAACAATCTAATTAGAATATATATGTCTGATTTTACTCGTAATAAATGCCACAAACTTGTGCACAATCTTATGAGGCAAAGTGCTTTTTCTATAACATTATTGTTAATTATAGAATTATTAACTAGTTAGAGTGGTTGAAAGCAGTATCATAGATACAATTAAGAGCAGACTTGTTTTATTTGAGCTTTAGAGTCACAACTGATATTATCTACACCTTAGTTACATGAAAAGTTTATTTTCTGTTTGAAATATCCATGGCTTTCTACTCCCATCACACTGATCTATGAGTTTCAGCTCTCTTCCTCTATCACAAACAGCCTTGAAAGTAGCTAGCAGTCTATTGCAAAATAATTTGCTAAACACAGCCAACAACCTAATACAAAAAGAGTAAGATGACACCAGGCATCACTTAACCACACCTAAGTCACTACTTGAGTGGCCGAAACTAAGTCTTATTGGAGAAAAAATATATCTATTCATTTTGCTTTGTCGCTGTCTCCCGCGTTTGAGAGGTAGCGCAAGGAAACAGACGAAAGAAATGGCCCAACCCACCCCCATACACAATGTATATACATACACATCCACACACGCAAATATACATACCTATACATCTTAATGTACACATATATATACACACGCAGACACATACATATATACCCATGCACACAATTCACACTGTCTGCCTTTATTCATTTCCATCGCCACCTCGCCACACATGGAATACCTCAAGTGTGCGAGGTAGCACTAGGAAAAGACAACAAAGGCCCCATTCGTTCACACTCGGTCTCTAGCTGTCATGCAATAATGCCCGAAACCACAGCTCCCTTTCCACATCCAGGCCCCACACAACTTTCCATGGTTTACCCCAGACGCTTCACATGCCCTGATTCAATCCACTGACAGCACGTCAACCCCGGTATACCACATCGATCCAATTCACTCTATTCCTTGCCCTCCTTTCACCCTCCTGCATGTTCAGGCCCCTATCACACAAAATCTTTTTCACTCCATCTTTCCACCTCCAATTTGGTCTCCCACTTCTCCTCGTTCCCTCCACCTCCGACACATAAATCCTCTTGGTCAATCTTTCCTCACTCATTCTCTCCATGTGCCCAAACCATTTCAAAACACCCTCTTCTGCTCTCTCAACCACGCTCTTTTTATTTCCACACATCTCTCTTACTCTTACATTACTTACTCGATCAAACCACCTTACACCACACATTGTCCTCAAACATCTCATTTCCAGCACATCCACCCTCCTGCGCACAACTCTATCCATAGCCCACGCCTCGCAACCATACAACATTGTTGGAACCACTATTCCTTCAAACATACCCATTTTTGCTTTCCGAGATACTGTTCTCGACTTCCACACATTCTTCAAGGCTCCCAGGATTTTCGCCCCCTCCCCCACCCTATGATTCACTTCCGCTTCCATGGTTCCATCCGCTGCCAGATCCACTCCCAGATATCTAAAACACTTTACTTCCTCCAGTTTTTCTCCATTCAAACTTACCTCCCAATTGACTTGACCCTCAACCCTACTGTACCTAATAACCTTGCTCTTATTCACATTTACTCTTAACTTTCTTCTTTCACACACTTTACCAAACTCAGTCACCAGCTTCTGCAGTTTCCCACATGAATCAGAAAAAAATATCTGTCATATATATCATCAGGTCTTGACTACACGATAAAAGGAAGGAAAATATTTTGTCATCTTCGCGTGTTGCTGTTGGATTTCCCAGCAAAAGAACAAAAGTGACCAGCGCATTTAAGGAATTCATAGAAGATATGAAGTAAATGTAAGAGAGGAGGAGGAGGAGTACCTATCTGTGAGTACCTACAATGAGATTTAGCCAAATGGCAGAACAAGTGCAAAGTGCATCTAGCTTGATACTTAAGACTATTCTTCTCAGCTGCCACCAGCACTGCATAATTAAACATTTTTGGTTTTGGTCTGTGTACTTTTTCTTGGTACAAATTCATGCCGGCCTTTGTTAATGTAACTACTCTTTATGAGATGTTTAATAAATGATCTTTTTATCACTTTTAAAAACTTCTATGAAATAAGAAATCAAGCTAACTGGTTCGTATTGTTTCTGCATTTGACTAGTTCCTCCTCTGTGTTATTAGTGTTGCATATGCCACTTTGTGAATAACTGCAATTTTGCTCTCATTCAGACTTTCCCTCAATAACATCATCATTGGTTCTGCTACTGCCGTCTTTGTCTTTTTGGGGAATATGGCTGGGATTCCCATCTCTGGGGACAGGGGAGAAAGAATACTACCCACATAATCCCTGCATGCCGTGGGAAGTGACTAAGAGGGGCGGAAGCTGGTGAATGGAAATCCTCCCTTCCTGTATTACTTTCCAAAAGAAGGAACAGCGTAAGGAGACATGTGAGGAGTTTTCCCTGTAAGGCTCTGTCGTCTATTCCTGACGCCACCTCACTCATGGGAAATAGCAAGCATGTATGAATATGAAATGGCTGGGATTCCATCTGGTCCTGGAGCTGAACATTGAGCTAATTAACTGATTTACATATACCATCTTCTGATATTTCTATAACTATGACTGCAATTTCATCACAGCGATTTAACAATTCAACTCCAAATTTCTCCTCACATTCTGAGCTGAATGCTGATATCTATTGTTCAATCAACATCCTGCTTATTTCCTTGGAGTCATTTTAATATCTACCTCTTATCTTAAATGGTTCAATCTCTGTTTTCTTGCTTTTTGCTTTGTTCATGAAGGAGGAGGAATGAGGAAGAAAAGGATATGGAGAAAAGGAGAAGGAAAAGGAGGAAAGGATGAGGAAGAGGAGGAAAGCATATGAGAAAAGGAGAAGTAAAGAAGAAAATGAGGAGGAGGAAGAAAAAAAGTGGAGGGAAAAAAAAGAAAAGGAGGGGGAAGAAAGGAAGAAAGGAGAAAAGGAGGAGGAGGAGGAGGGAAGGAGAGGAAAAGGAGGGTTAAAGGAGGAGGAAGAGAAGAAAGGATGATTAAAGGAGGAGAAGGAGAGGAAGAAAGGAGGAGGAAGAGGAGGAGGAGTACTAGAGGAGGAGAAAGGTTAAAGGAGGAGGAGGAGGAGGATTAAAGGAGGAGGAGGAAGATTAAAGGAGGAAGAGTTATGACATTATGCCATGTTGGAAAGTCAAGCAAACAGTGCTCATGTAATGAATAGTGCTATTTCTCTTAACCACTTCTACTCTTAACAATAGTTTCGCTTTTCATACAAAGCAATTTTTGTCATAGCTCCTCCTTCAGTGTAGCTGTCAATTTGAGGTTCATCAAATGCTGTCTTCAACCATGAGTCTAATCATCTTTTAAATGCTTTTTAGTCTCTTCAAGTATCATTCTTACTTCTGGTAATGCATTGAATAATTGTTCCAGCTTCTTCGTCAGGTAATCTTGTATCCTTGTCTGATACCTTTTGGTTTATTCTTCAGAATTAATCTTTTCTTAATGATACTGTATCTTCCTTGCTGGGTTGCTTCAGGTTTAAAACTTGATCTTTATGCCTTCTATTTGCTACCAGGCATATAGTTCCAGTTCTTTAAATTTTTCATGATAGTTCATATGCTCCAGACTGATAATTCTACTAATAAAATGTCTCTTTATTCTCCTTATCTTGTTTACTTCCATCTGCTTTACTGGAGATTACACAAAACAACAAAATTCAAATTCCTTTCTTAAGTATTCCAAGGGCTGATCCAGGGGTGGTTCAGGGGGTCTGAACCCCATTCAGAAAAAAATGGCAACTGGGGTGTCTACAGAATGCACAAAAGATATAAAGGAAAGTATTCAATACTTTTCAAACACATGGACCCCCTTTATATGAATCACATAAATCTAATTTTGAGAGAATTTGTCAGAAACCATGGCTAATGACAGACTGAAACCAATCTAATGTAATTTAAAGTCTTCCACATGTTTTAAATTGCATATAATCTATCATCTATGTAAAAGTAATTTTTTTCTTTACTCATAAAAAGCTTAATGGTGTTTATGGATGCACTCTACCGTAAACTGCTCCTATTTCAACATTTTAAGCTTTTCTATAATTAAGTGAAATAAAATGAATCATGTGTTTTGCATTATCTGACATCATGTGTGACTGATGAATTCCCATTGTATTCAGAGGCATAATAGGTGCACATTGCATCCTTCAAATGCATCTTTTATGCTTCAGATGTTGTCACTATGTGAACGTGAGAACTGTAGTAACATACAAATCCAAGCTAGGTGGGGAACATCCTCTCCCAGACCCTCCCTCTTCCCCATTACACTTGGACCTCTAACCCCCTTCTGAAAATCCTGGATCCACTCCTGTATATGCTGAACATTTTCATCAGGTGTTCCCAAACTCAACGTGCATGAGGTTGCACTATGAGTAAAGTCACCTATGGCAAGGCTGTAACATCAAAAAACTTCTCAATCCAAAAAAAGTCCATCATCTCCCTACTACTGTAAGTAGTACAGCTTGGAGCTGCAGGAACTCTTGGAAAAGGTGTCCTAGAATAACTCTAGGACCACTGTCAAGAAAAGCATTCCAGAGAAAATTTTAGAAAAGGAAAATGTTTCCTTCATTACTTTACTGTCTCTTGTAAATGTTTCCAATGTTATACCATTCATTATATAGCTTGAAAGAGCTATCTTATTAACATGTTCCAAAAATTCAACTTTTTTTATCCAAAAAAATTCCTAGATTTTTAAATCCTACCTCAACCTCTTATTTCTTTTACAGCAAAACCTCTGTATGTAGGCACTAAATTACTGTTAGCTGCCCCATGACTAATCTTTTTCAAATTTCTTTTTGTTAAATTCAATTATGCTCTCTCCTGCCCATTTGTATATAACATCCATACATCTATGCAGTTTTCCTTGACTGTCACTTTCCACTTTTTCCTTTTCCTCATGTCATCCGAAAAATACCCGATTTTGCTCTCTCCTACTTCCTAGTCTATGTCTGATATCATGATTACAAAAATTACGGGAGGAAGAAGAGGAACTCGAGGTGAGTACTTTCCCATCTAATTAAGAGGTTTCATCAAAAGGAAGGGCTAGTATGTAGCACTCACCATATTTACTACACTGCTTGTTTGATAATATTTATGGTGCCACCTGCATTTCACAGTTGATTTTGGGCTCATGTGGAACTGTTCTTAGCCATTGTTTAGTGTTCTTTTTCAAGGTTCTATACTTTTTTGATGTTTATCATTTTGCTTGGTTGAATACAAACATTTTCTCCAACTTTATTTATGGACACTCAAATATCTTTTGTTTGGTATCTTTTTGATATATTCTAGGATATTCTAGTTAATTCTAGTTACATACCGACTGAGTCAATTAATTTGTAAGCTAATGATCTTTGTTAGTTATGTAATTCAGTTACAAGTAACTTGTAAGAAATATTACTTGTAAGATGATGATCTTTGCTAGTTATGCAATTCAGTTAACTTATGTGACTATGTCAACTGTTTCCAGACAGGAATCTGCTGTCCATCTGTAAGATGTTAGGTACTGATTACTGGAATCTGGAAATCTAGGACGGGTTTTTTCGATGGTAAGTTAAGCTCTCCATCACCAGGTCTCAAGTTATAACTAGGCAAGTGATAGAATGATAGCACAATATACAAAATGTCAATGATTCAATTTTAGTCAAATGCAAGTACTGATGCACTTAGTCAAATACAGATAATGAAGCTCAGGCTTACTGAATACACATGAGTCTGATTTTAGTCATGAATTTTGAGACAAATATTAGCAGTTGGTCTGTCATTAAGCCATCAGCACTGATACATTATACAGTCTGCAACAATGAAAAATGACTAAAATTCTTACACTGCTGCAATCTACAATAACACACATAGAAGATACAAAACTTCAACTAGAATTTTTCCATTTGAAAAAAAATTAATGGCTGTGATCTTTTGAATTTTTTTGTAATGTTACACGATTAACATAAATATAAGTGAATAAGTCAATTGGGAGGTAAGTTTGAATGGAGAAAAAGTGAAGGAAGTGAGGTGTTTTAGATATCTGGGAGTGGATTTGGCAGCGGATGGAACCATGGAAGCGGAAGTGAATCAAAGGGTGGGGGAGGGAGCGAAAGTTCTGGTAGCATTGAAGAATGTGTGGAAGTTGAGAACGTCATCTTGGAAAGCAAAAATGGGTATGTTTGAAGGAATAGTGGTTCAAACAATGTTATATGGTTGCGAGGCGTGGGCTATAGATAGAGTTGTGCGGAGGAGGACTGATGTGCTGGAAATGAGATGTTTGAGAACAATATGTGGTGTGAGCTGGTTTGATCGAGTAAGTAATGAAAGGGTAAGAGAGATGTGTGGTAATAAAAAGAGTGTGGTTGAGAGAGCAGAATAGGGTATCTTGAAATGGTTTAGTCACATGGAGAGAATGAGTGAGGAAAGACTGACCAAGAGGATATATGTGTCAGAGGTGGAGGGAACGAGGAAAAGTGGAGACCAAATTGGAGGTGGAAAGATGGAGTGAAAAAGATTTAAAGTGATCGGGGCCTGAACATGCAGGAGGGTGAAAGGCGTGCAAGGAATAGAGTGAATTGGAATGATGTGGTATACCGGGGTTGACGTGCTGTCAATGGATTGAACCAGGGCATGTGAAGCGTCTGGGGTAAACCATGGAAAGTTATGTGGGGTCTGGATGTGGA
The DNA here is from genome assembly GCF_036320965.1 of Panulirus ornatus. Classification (NCBI taxonomy): domain Eukaryota; kingdom Metazoa; phylum Arthropoda; class Malacostraca; order Decapoda; family Palinuridae; genus Panulirus; species Panulirus ornatus. Next base: position 69,221,324 of record NC_092235.1, read on the forward strand.
AAGGGAGCTGTGGTTTCGGTACATTATACACGACAGCTAGAGACTGAGTGTGAGCGAATGTGGCCTTTGTTGTCTTTTCCTAGTGCTACCTCATGCACATGCAGGGGAAGGGGGTTGTTATTTCATGTGTGGCGGGGTGGCGATGGGAATGAATAAGGGCAGACAGTATGAACTATGTACATGTGTATATATGTATATGTCTGTGTGTGTATATATATGTATATGCTGAGATGTATAGGTATGTATATGTGCGTGTGTGGATGTGTATGTATATACATGTGTATGTGGGGGGGTGGGCCATTCTTTCGTCTGTTTCCTTGCACTACCTCGCTAACGCGGGAGACAGTGACAAAGCAAAATAAATAATAAATAAATAAGTGAATATCAATAACATTTAGCACACATGATTCCATATGGTTACAATTTTCCTGGTCACTGACCAAACAGAAAAACAAGAATTTGAAGGAAAAATAAAACAAAAAGAGGGGGATGTTGTTTGGACAAAAGAATAATGACAAATGATGAAGTGATCACAGAGTCTTGTGGGCTTCACAATTACAGTGCAGATTTCTTGTACACATGATTGGCTGATCATTTTTTTCATCTTTATTTTTTGGATTCCTTTGTCTGACACCTGCTCTCATATACACAATCAAATTTTAACTGAAAATGATTCAATGAAGAACATGAAACTGAGGATCTCATCATTCACATACCTGACAGCAAATGCTGTACAATTTCTACCTGAGAGAACTAGTAAGGCAAACAAATAGCTAGGAGGTGCTGTTTCTGGACCAAGGAACTGAAGGAATGAGCTATTAACAAAACAAGAGAAAATCATGGAAATAAAGAAATCTATGTACATTTAAGAAACTCAACAAGTTATAGTTTACAAATGTTGAAAACATAACTTGCATGGTGAAAAAGTTCATGCTTCTTTCTTATTACTAACATTTATCTGAAAATGGTGAAAAAAGCCATTCTCTGATTGTCATGAAGTGACTGGGTACATGAAAGGGACAGGGAGATCACACAAGTCATGGAGTTGAAAGGTAAAGGCGTCTAATTTTGGCTATGAGGACATACTAGCAGGGATTACACTAAATGACTGGATTTAATTAAAGTGGTACACTAAGAGCATTCCTGACAGTTAAGGGTCTCAAAATGGTACACTGGAAGCATTCCTGAAAAAATTGAAGAATAATTTACCCAGCCTGGGTTATACCTAGCTGCATTTATCATGAATATGGTTATGAGAATACACTGGAGGAATTTCTAATAAACTAGGCAGTAGCACCAATATTCTGATGTGCCAACTGCATTTGCTGTGAGAAAACTTATCAAAATCTCATGTTAGGTAGTAATACATGCCTAGTTCATCAGATATCCTGATAGCATCTATCTACATCATCTATGCCATTTTCTGCATTTGAAGCAGGATGGTCCTGACCAAATGTAAGCTGTAGTAAATCAAAACAAAAACAAATAGATCCAACACAGAAAAGACAAGAATGACTATAAAAAATATAGTGAGCAAAAGATCAACTGTTGTTTTTATCATAGTTTCTTCAGATTTTCAGATTTTTTCATAATTTTGATTTATAAAGCATTGTATGATGACCTTATCTACAATCTGTTTTTGAGGCTATGCAGCTTTTAACTTCCACACTATTCTCTAGAAATTGATTGCAAGCTGAGTACATCTCTGCTTATTCTGAGCAATGGTAATAGCAGCAAGACAACCATGAAACTGAAGCCAAACTACCTTATGAAAGTGACCAACTCTTATCAATCCATAAACCAGGACACTGACAGATCAATCAGTACACAAACTGCCAAGTGAAACTAACAAGTCAGTCATCCCCATGGAAATCATACCAAGCAGACAATATATCACTCTTTTATAATGGCCAACATGGCGCAGGAAGCCTATGCCCCAATCAAGGCCATTATAGGAGAAAGGAAACGATAGTAAGTGAAGAAGTGATAATACAGAAATTAGTTGGGGCTCCACAGGTGTTTGTAGACCTTACTCTTCAAGTTAGAGAGGTTATAGGAGGAGGGAACAACAAATGGGAAACAAGAATTCCACAGCTATGATATTCCAAAACAGAAAGAGGTATGGTGAATCCTCAACAATGACCTGTCCAACACATGGACTATCATAAACCTATCTTCAGTCATGAAAAAGTCTTGTTTCTCGCATCAGAAAGGGAAAATACATCGCCACATCTTTTGAATCTAAACATTCAAGGACAATATGTGCTAAATCTACGACAAACAGAAAATCAGTAGTTTCCATCTCTCTCTCTCTCTTAAAAAAAAAAAAGCCTGCCTTACATTTAGTCTGCATATTAGGCAGCTCTGGTACTTTCAATTTCAACCTGCAGTGCATTTGAGCACTGCTCAACTGAGTAGATGCATTCTGCTACCTTATGTGACTGAGCAGTATCATTCAGATTCTTCCATATCATACGGTAAAATGGGGATGCATCAGGAAAAGGTTAATGTATTCAGTCATGTTAACTTATAAGTGAACCAAATTATTTTATCATATCATTATACTTGATTGCTGCTAACCGTGTTAGTGAGGTAGCACCAGGAAACAGATGCAGAAAGACCCATCCACTCACATACACATATATACACATATATGCATATCCCATACTATTCGCCATTTCCCGCATTAGCGAGGTAGCGTTAAGAACAGAGGACGGAGCCTTTGAGGGAAATCCTCACTTGGTCCCCTCCTCTGTTCCTTCTTTTGGAAAATGAAAAATCGAGAGGGGGGGATTTCCAGCCCCCCGCTCCCTATATATGCATATACACATGCATATACATAAATGTTGCAATTGGTCAAAGTGGTTCACATGATCTAGTACATGCATAAAACCACAAGGAAAATGAAACACAATAAGTTCCCAAGTGAACTTTCTTGTAACGATCACATCGTTAGGGGAGATACAAGAATGTGATAGAAGACACAGAACAGTCAGTTGATATACAAGGAAGACACATAGATAAGACGCTATTGGTAAACAAGCATTACTGGATGTTGGTGTTCGGAGTGAATTGCAATGATGTGGTATACAGGGGTTGCTATGCTGTCAATGGACTGAAACAAGTCACATGAAGCAGCTGGGGTAAATCATAGAAAGGTCTGGAGGGCCTAGCTGTGGATAGAGAACTGTAACTTCAGTGCACAGCACATGAAAGCTAGGGAATGGATGTGAGAAAATGTGGGCTCTCTTATTCTGTTCCTGGCGTTATCTTGCTAATGTGGAAAACTCACATCAAATATGAAAAAACTCATAGAAGAGAGAGCTATCTCGAAGTGACTTGTCAATGTAATAAGTAATACTGTTTTCCTTTTAGGTATGTTTCAAGGAAAACTGCTAAGAAAAACAGGTCCTAATGCAACTCTGTCTTAGGGATAAAAGGTTAACTGCAAATTCTAATTAACGTGCTGACTGTTCAGTTTCTGTTTTTACCCTCTGATTAAAGAATCTCAAACAAGATATTAAGAGAGGGTCAATCAATTCTGGCCTGGTAGTTTCACTTCTCTTTGACAGTTGTGCAATCATCGATGAGTCAAAAAAGGCAAAGGTCTACTCAGTTTGTCCCTATGTGCAGAAGCAAGTCTGGTGTTAAAATCTGTAAATCAGTGATTCAAAAACATGCTCAGCATATATATGCTAGTGTGTGCCTCACTGTGGAAAAAAATATTATATTTATATATATATATGCTTTTACTAGGCCCCAGGCATAGGTTCATCACAGATTACAGTCTATTAAATACATTACAGTCTATAATATGGAACTTTTGAAAATATAAAAGCAGGCATTTTAGAGAGAGAGAGAGAGAGAGAGAGAGAGAGAGAGAGAGAGAGAGAGAGAGAGAGAGAGAGAGAGAGAGAGAGAGAGAGAGAGAGAGAGAGAGAGTGAGTGTGTGTGTGTGTGTGTGTGTGTGTGTGTGTGTGTGTGTGTGTGTGTGTGTGTGTGTGTGGTGCGTTTGCATGTGGTGCGTTTGCGTGTGGTGCGTTTGCGTGTGGTGCATGTGCATGTGGTGTGTGTGCATGTGGTGCGTGTGTGTGTGTGGTGCGTGTGTATGTGTGGTGCATGTGTGTGTGGTGTGTGTGTATGTGTGGTGCATGGGTGTGTGTGTGTGTGTGTGTGTGTGTGTGTGTGTGTGTGTGTGTGTGTGTGTGTGTGTGTGTGTGTGGTGCATGTGTGTGTGTGTGTGGTGCATGTGTGTGTGTGTGTGGTGCGTGTGTCTCTGTGTGGTGCATGTGTCTGTGTGCGGTGCGTGTGTGTGTATCTGGTGCGTGTGTGTGTGTCTGGTGTGTGTGTGTGTGTCTGGTGCGTGTGTGTGTGTCTGGTGCATGTGTGTGTGTCTGGTGCGTGTGTGTGTGTCTGGTGCGTGTGTGTGTGTCTGGTGTGTGTGTGTGTGTGTGTGTGTGTGTGTGTGTGTGTGTGTGTGTGTGTGTGTGTGTGTGTGTGCTTATGGAGAGATGTAGCCATAATAGAAGGGCTAGTGCAAAGTGCTCATCCCATTAATGATTAGGTCCCAGCAAGATGATTATTAATGTGATAAGCATTTCATGCTAGCCCTGCCATTCTGGCTAGATCTGTTGTCAAAGGTACACATATGCATTTGAGAGAGAGAGAGAGAGAGAGAGAGAGAGAGAGAGAGAGAGAGAGAGAGAGAGAGAGAGAGAGAGAGAGAGAGAGAGAGAGAGAGAGTTAATTTAGAATGCATATCATCTGAAATATAATTAAGATGCCAGTGATGTACAACTTCCTGCAGCATTGTGAATATTAATACACTTTCTTCAAAGGTAAATCATACAATCAGTAAAACTCTAATTCTGCTAAAATTGAAGTTGCTTATCATCATCTAATGAAATAGTGGGAAATTAAGATCATTCAAGCATTTGCAGCCAAGCAATAAAATGTGTAAAGATATCAGACTAAGAGAAAATCTGTTGACTAACCAGTATTGCGTCTTGAAGTTGATCGAGTAACACTGCGACGATGCATTGCTGGAGAATCGTGATGGCTACTAGATCTACTACCCCGTCCACTTGAAGATTCACTGAAAGAATGAATATGCTTGACTGACTGTGCCATTATATTAGTGATTTGTAGGCAAACTATAAAATACAATACATCTCTGGATTCAATCCATCTATCCTATCATCATTAAATCCTCTCCCAATTCTAGTGGGTTCATCATGTAAATAAACCCTCATATCATTCACATTTGTTGAATGTGTCTGATGATAGGGTGGCAGATATAGGGTGTTTTAGTTAAGGTGGTGTTCAAAGTGAGAGGGTTAGGGAGAATGATTTGGTAAACAGAGAGGAGGTAGTAAAAGCTTTGCGGAAGATGAAAGCTGGCAAGGCAATGGGTTTGGATGGTATTGCAGTGGAATTTATCAAAAAAGTGGGTTACTGTGTTGCTGACTGGTTGGTAAGGTATGTAAGACTTGTGGTGAGGTGCCTGAGGATTGGCGGAATGCTTGCATATTGCCATTATACAAAGGCAAAGAGGATAAAGGTGAGTGCTCAAATTACAGAGGTATAAGTTTGTTGAGTATTCCTGGGAAATCATATGGGAAGGTATTGATTGAGAGGGTGAAGGCATGTACAGAACATCAGGTCTGGGAAGAGCAGTGTGGTTTCAGAAGTGGTAGGGATGTGTGGATCAGGTGTTTGCTTTGAAGAATGTATGTGAGAAATACTTAGAAAAGCAAATGGATTTGTATGTTGCAATTATGGATTTGGAAAAGTCCTATGATAGAGTTGATAGAGATGCTCTGTGGAAGGTATTAAGAATATATGGTGTGGGAGGCAAGTTGTTAGAAGCAGTGAAAAGTTTTTATCGAGGATGTAAGGCATGTGTACGAGTAGGAAGAGAGGAAAGTGATTGGTTCTCAGTGAATGTTGGTTTGCGGCAAGGGTGCGTGATGTCTCCATGGTTGTTTAATTTGTTTATGGATGGGGTTGTCAGGGAGGTGAATGCAAAGGTGAATGCAAGAGTTCTGGAAAGAGGGGCAAGTATGCAGTCTGTTGTGGATGAGAAAGCTTGGGAAGTGAGTCAGTTGTTGTTCGCTGATGATACAGCGCTGGTGGCGAATTCGAGTGAGAAACTGCAGAAGCTGGTGAATGAGTTTGGTAAAGTGTGAGAGGGAAGAAAGCTGCGAGTAAATGTGAATAAGAGTAAGGTTATTAGGTACAGTAGGGTTGAGGGACAAGTCAATTGGGAGGTACATTTAAATGGAGAAAAACTGGAGGAAGTGAAGTGCTTTAGATATCTGGGAGTGGATTTGGCAGTGGATGGAACCATGGAAGTAGAAGTGAGTCATAGGGTTGGGGAGGGGGCGAAAGTTCTGGGAGTTTTGAAAAAGCAAAAATGGGCATGTTTGAAGGAATAGTGTTTCCGACAATGTTATAGGGTTGCAAGGTGTGGGCTATAGATAGAGTTGTGCGGAGGAGGGCGGATGTGCTGGAAATGAGATGTTTGAGGACAATATGTGGTGTGAGGTGGTTTGATCGAGTAAATAATGAAAGGGTGAGACAGATGTGTGATAATAAAAAGTGTGGTTGAGAGAGCAGATGAGGGCATTTTGAAATGGTTTGGTCACATGGAGAGAATGAGTGAGGAAAGACTGACAAAGAGGATATATGTGTCAGAGGGGGAGGGAATGAGGAGAAGTGGGAGACCAAATTGGAGGTGGAAAGATGGAGTGAAAAAGATTTTGAGTGATTGGGGCCTGAACGTGCAGGACGGTGAAACGCATGCAAGGAATAGAGTGAATTGGAACGATGTGGAATTCTGGGGTCAACGTGCTGTCAATGGATTGAACCAGGGCATGTGAAGCATCTGGGGTAAACCATGGAAAGTTTTGTGGGGCCTGGATGTGGAAAGGGAGCTGTGGTTTCAGTGCATTATACATGACAGCTAGGGACTGAGTGTGAACGAATGTGGCCTTTGTTGTCTTTTCCTAGTGCTACCTCGCACATATGTGGGGGGAGCGGGTTGTCATTTCATGTGTGGTGGGGTGGCGACGGGAATGAATAAGGGCAAACAGTATGAATTATGTACATGTGTATATAAGTATATGTCTGTGTGTGTACATATATGTATATGTTGAGATGTATAGGTATGTATATGTGCGTGTGTGGATGTGTATGTATATACATGTGTATGTGGGTGGGTTGGGCCATTCTTTCATCTGTTTCCTTGCGCTACCTCACTAATGTGGGGGACAGCGACAAAGTACAATCAAAAAATAAAAAATAAAAAACATAAACAAATCAAACAACCATGGAGACATCACGCACCCCTTCCACAAACCAACATTCACTGAGAACCAATCACTTTCCTCTCTTCCTACACGTACAAACGCCTTACATCCTTGATAAAAATTTTCACTGCTTCTAACGACTTGCCTCCCACACCATATATTCTTAGTACCTTCCACAGAGCATCTCTATCAACTCTATCATATGCCTTCTCCAGATCCATAAATGCTACTTATAAATCCATTTGCTTTTCTAAGTATTTCTCACATACATTCTTCAACGCAAACACCTGATCCACACATCCTCTATCACTTCTGAAACCACACTGCTCTTCCCCAATCTGATGCTCTGTACATGCCTTCACCCTCTCAATCAATACCCTCCCGTATAATTTCCCAGAAATACTCAACAAACTTATACCTCTGTAATTTGAGCCCTCACTTTTATCCCCTTTGCCTTTGTATAATGGCAATATGCAAGCATTCCACCAATCCTCAGGCACCTCATCATGAGTCATACATACATTAAATAACCTCACCAACCAGTCAACAATACAGTCATAAACCTATTACCTATTACCTGCCAAAAGTTCTATCATGACCATATCATCCAAAGAGATTTTCATTCAACTGTCTTTCTAATGATTCTTCACATGTCTATCCTTCATATATCTTTAATCTTCATCTATTCACCTTAAATCAACTATAATACACATCATCCATCTCTACAAATCTTGCTGACCTATCTGAAGAATATGCAGGAGTTATTATAAAGCTGTATAGAGACAGAAAAACATAGCTATGTAAATTCTGCACACATGAAGTATTTCTTTAAAATCATAAATCTATTCCCTATAAACTGTAACAACTAGAACTTATAACTTTCTCTCAAACCATCACTTCTAACATCAAGATATTCTTCAAACTTATCTTCTAAATTCTGCATCCTAACTATCTATCATCAATTTTACTTCTATCCAAGTAAGGAAAATCCCATACCATAAACTTTGCAGAAATGAAAAGCACATCCTGAGCTTACAACATACAGCTCTAATGGCAAAATTGAGAGACAAACTCCAGAAACTGGTGTCTGTGTTTGGGAAGGTGTGTGAAAGGATGTTCAGAGTTAATGTCAACAAAAGTAAGAGCTGAGGTTTAGCAAGATACTGAAACAGGATGATTTTAATGTGAATTTGTGTGGGGAGAAGTTGGAGGAAGCAGAGTGTGTTAGGTTTCTGAGATGGACATGCCAACAGATGGAACCACAGGGAACTGAAGAGATTCATAGGGTAGGTGCCTAGATATAAGTACCTACAAAATTTTTTCGCCAAGATGACAAGGCTAGCATAAGGCCTTCACTATATGACTTACTGTTTCTCTTGCCAACCCTTTACTCATCACAAATCATGCAAGCTGTATAATTTCATTTTCTCAGCAGCTAATTTTCTGGCACTGTCGTCTATTTCAGCTCCTGGATGCATCAAGGAATGTGTGAAAGAAGAGGTCATTGTCTGTCAGGAAAAAAATAGGCATGTTTGAAGGCATAGTATCCCTGACAGGGTTGTTTGAATCCAAGGTTGGGTTATGAATGCAAAAGAATGGAAGATGGTGGATGTACCGAAAGTAAAATGCCTAGGACATTACATGGTGCAAAGGCAAGCTAATGAGTTAGGGATAAAAGTTTAAGAGTGAAGCAAATGGTGGTAAAAATGCAATCTGACTGAGAACTGACCTGGGTATATGGAAAGGATGAGCAAAGAAAGACTGACTAGAATGATCTACATGTCAGAATTGAAAGGAGTATGGGGGAGGGGAAAACTAAGAAGACAGGTTATCACCAAAGAGTTTTGGAGTATCATGGCCTGAACATGGAGGATAGGAGATTTTTATGGGACAGAAAGAGTTAAAATGAAGTAGTATTTGGGAGTGATGTATGGTCAGCATGCTAAATGAATGCACACAAAGTGCTCAGGAGGAATCATAGATTTGAGTGTGGGGTTTGGCTATGGTTGGAGGGACTACCACTCAGAAGCAAGTGTATCCTAACAATTCTGGTACCTTGTTTGAAAGTTTCAGATAGTTTCATTATGTCCAATTCAACTTCTAATGTTACTGTTCTTTGTTGCTAATCCAAGGGTTTACTATGCACTGCAATTCTTTGGTCAACCACAGAAAGTATCTTAACATCACCACATCTCAAAACGAAACAACCTTATTGGGTATAATGCCTTATGGATGTAAATGCTTAACTACATTCAGTGGCAGTGGCACAGGGGGAGGGGTGTCAGCCCCTCATTATGTTTAGACTTACTCGTATATAACTGCAGTATGCTGTATGTTGTGAAAGCTTTTGCTCCGGTGAGCCCCCCAACTTTTTAGAAGCTGCCACCACCCTTGACATTACTCAACTTAAATCAAGGATTTCATGAATCCTCTATACATGGATCAACCCTTAAGTGCCAAGTGACTGCAGTAATTCAATGCACAATTTGGAAAAAAAAAGAGAAAATGTCTCCAATTATAAAATTAGAAAAATACATCTAAAAGTAAATGGTACCACTTACTATATGTCTGTGGTATCCTGCTGAGGGATGAACTGCATGAGTGGTGCAGGAAAGGTGGAGGAGGGTGGAAGTAGGTCATATGTATTTAATTATTTGTACTATAAAGGGAGGGCAGTGCCTCTTGTGTGTGAAGGAATGGGGAAAATTCATGATGTAATTTCAATATGACACTTTTTACTACTTTTGAAAGACATACAAGTAAAAGTATAGGAGATGCACAAACAAGTGAGCTAACATAACTTACAGTAAAAGGCTGTGGTACAGCACTGAAGTAAACAGATAAATCCTCCTAACAGAGGTGGTGGAATGATGTTGGAGGAAGAGAGAAGAGTGGGAGGTACAACAGGCTGAGCCTTATGACTCAGTCCACTAAATGACATGTATCAGCATTCATGGTTACTACTTACACATATTCATAAATATTTACATGTATATGTCATGGGTCCCCATGTGCTCGAAGTTACACCAAAAGTGAAAAGACACCTTCAATGAGGCAGCATCACTAACTGTACACTCTCATCAAAGACCATTTCACTCCAAAGGAGTCTTCATTTCCCTGCTACTTGAAGTAGCACTGCCTTGAGCTGCAGGAGCCTTATAAAGGGCCCTAAGTAACATCAGAGCTTTCAGAGAAACTGGTCAAGGGGTAATAGTAAATAAATAAATAAATAAATAAATAAATAAATAAATAAATAATATGTATATTTGCGTGTGTGGACGTATGTATATACATGTATATGGGGGGGGGTTGGGCCATTTCTTTCGTCTGTTTCCTTGCGCTACCTCGCAAACGCGGGAGACAGCGACAAAGTATAAAAAAAAAAAAAAAAAAAAAAAAATAAATATTTACATATATATCTACACTGCACAACTGCTTCCAGAGAGTGGTATCCTCTATAATATGCATCTACAATGACCAAGGTAACACCTAGCAGCTATACAAATGTCAAAACACTGAAGTGGATTTCATAATAAGCCAAAAAATATTAGTATTCGTATGATGTGTCGTGGCACCTGCTATGCAAGTTAAAAAACAAAGATTCCCAGTGTTTAAGGGTTAACTGTATAAACAGGAGAAACATATGTTACTTAATGCCTCACCATTACAAAAGAAAAGAAATAAACTTTCAGAATTTACATAAAATTTGTTTTCCCTAACATATGCAACTCATGTATTGGAAATTCCCCTCAATCAGCACTCCTGAATCATAGAATTTGAAAAGAAAAATGAAAAAACATAATTAACATGCAAATCTACATGCCCCATGAACTAATCATTTCATCACCTCCAGAGGAGATACCCATGATGTAAGTAAGAAATCTTTATTAAGTAATGTTCCTGAGTTAAGGCACGTACAAGAACGTGTCCACAGACAAACAAACAAATATGGGGTGACAACACAATATCCCAAATATGCATGTGCATTGGTAGGATATAACAAAGTACAGAGATGAAAGAAAGGAGGAAAAAATGTAATGTGTATTGGGTGATGTCTATGAAGATGTTGAGTGGAAGTACATCAGATCATATGACATTAACATGTAGGTTAATCTTTTCCTTCTAATGCTCTACCTTACAGTATGACCACTTCACTTCAGGTTATCTAAATTGTATGACCCACCTAGCATCCTGTCCATTAACAGCATGCCTGAGATCATGCTGATGCTGCTTGGCCAACTGAAGAATTTTGGCCAACTTATCATCATCATCAGGGAGGTCAGCACCCCCCCAGCCTCCCCCGGCCAAGCACACACCAGACAGGTACTGGACCAGTGCAGGATGCTCTCCCACTTGGAACCCACGCCCTTTACCCTGAGAGTACAGCCACTCTGCTTTTAAGCTGCCAAATGAGAGAAGATGTTAAATATGACAGATACAGTACTTATAGCTGTCAGGCTGGAAATACAATACAGAGTATCCAGAATCTGGCCTTGCATTGATTCATAATCTGCTAATTTAAGAAGCCCTTAACTGTATCATTGCACTGAATCTGGATATCATAATTCAGCTTTGAAAAAGAAAAGTATAACATAAGTATTCAGAATGTATAAGGATTTAGTTTTGAGCCATGAAAAACTCTTTCTCTTCGGGGAGGTTTCCCATGAGCCATGAGAGACGTCTTAGATCTCCTGGGGAGAAGCCTCTAAATCCCATCTAACTTCAACCATCTGCTAAGTAACGAATGGTGTGGGTTGACTTAGATACATCCTCTGAGCTATCAACTTGGAGACTGATGGTCAATGTCACGCAGAGAAAGATTTTTCAGAAGAGACAAGAAGGAATGGGAGGAAAGACAACTGGGAAAATGCATGTCAAACATTACCTTGGAGACAAAGAGTTTTTCAAACTTCAAAACTTATATTTCCCTTTGAAGTAAGTTTGTCCCATAAGCCATGAGATGATACCAAAATGAAAAAGGAGGGTTTGAGAAAAACTTTAACAGAAAGGCCAAATACAGCAAGAATAACTTAAGACTCATCTTAGTACAATAAGGTCCTTTTGTGCTGAGGGTGGCATTTTAGTACAATAAGGTCCTTTTGTGCTGAGGATGGTAACTTCAAGCCTATGCCATAAAAACCCTATACACCTGGAAGAAGGTATCATTAAAGGCACATTATAGTAAACTTCAAAAATCTCCATGATAAACTCCTATAAAGGAAAACTTTCAGAAAGGCCAACAATGAAGGTTATCCTCTCAAACTCAAGGCTTCTGACAAAAAAATTATTATAATCATTATTATTATTATCATTATCTCTATCTATCATACTTGACCGCCACTTCCCATGTCAGCAAAGTAGCGCCAGGAAACAGACGAAGAGAGAATGGCCCATCCACTCATATACACCTATATATACATAAACGCCCATACACGGACATATACATACATATACATATCAACATATACACATATACATACATAAAAATATATACACATGTGTACATATTCATGCTTGCCTTCATCCATTCATGGCACTACCTCATCCTAAAGGAAACAGCAACGCTACCTCCTGCTTCAGTGAGGTGGCACCAGGAAAACACACAAAAAAGGCCACATTTATTCACACTCAGTCTCTAGTTGTCATGTGTTAAGCACCACAACCATAACTCACTATCCACATCCAGGCCCCACAAACCTTTCCATGGTTTACCCCAGATGTTTCACATTCCCTGGTTCAGTCCATTGACAGCATGTCGACCCTAGTATACAACATTATTCCAATTCCCTCTATTCCTTGCATACCTTTCACCCTCCTGTATGTTCAGGATACAATTGCTCAAAATATGTTTCACTCCATCCTTCCACCTCCAATTTGGTCTCCTGCTTCTCCTTGTCCCCTCCAACTCTGACACATATATCCTCTTTGTCAGTCCTTCCTCACTCATTCTCTCCATATGTCCAAACCATTTCAACACACCCTTTTCTGCTCTCTCAACCACATTCTTTTATATTTCCACACATCTCTCTTACCCTATCATTACTTACTCAATCAAACCACCTCAAACCACATATTGTCCTCAAATATTTCATTATCATTATTATCATCATACTAAATTACTGTTTCCCGCATCAGCGTGGTGGCACCAGGAAACAGCCGAAGAACAACCCACCCACTCATATACACACATTCATATATTTATTTATTATACATAATCACTGTTTCCAGCATCAGTGAGGCACTGCCAGGAAACAGACAAAGAATGACCAATCCACTCATATACACACACACACACACATATATATATATGTGTATATATATATATATATATATATATATATATATATATATATATATATATATATATATATATATATTTTTTTTTTTTTTTTTTTCAAACTATTCGCCATTTCCCGCATTAGCGAGGTAGCGTTAAGAACAGAGGACTGGGCCTTTGAGGGAATACCCTCACCTGGCCCAATTCTCTGTTCCTTCTTTTGGAAAAAAAAAAAAAAAAAAAAAAAAAAAATATATATATATATATATATATATATATATATATATATATATATATATATATATATATATATATATATTTATTATTTATTTATTTTGCTTTGTCACTGTCTCCCGCATTTGCGAGGTAGCACAAAGAAACAGACGAAAGAAATGGCCCAACCCACCCCCATACACAATGTACACACACACACGCAAATATACATACCTATACATCCCAACGTACACACATATATACACACACAGACACACACATATACACACATGGACACAATTCACACTGTCTGCCCCTACTCACCCCCCTTGCCACACAAGGAATAACATCCCTCTCCCCCCTCATGTGCGTGAGGCAGCACTAGGAAAAGACAACAAAGGCCCCATTCGCTCACACTCAGTCTCTAGTTGTCATGCAATAATGCCCGAAACCACAGCTCCCTTTCCACATCCAGGCCCCACACAACTTTCCATGGTTTACCCCAGACGCTTCACATACCCTGATTCAATCCACTGACGGGACATCAACCCCGGTATACCACATCAATCCAATTCACTCTATTCCTTGCCCTCCTTTCACCCTCCTGCATGTTCAGGCCCCGATCACTCAAAATCTTTTTCACTCCATCTTTCCACCTCCAATTTGGTCTCCCACTTCTCCTCGTTCCCTCTACCTCCGACACATATATCCTCTTGGTCAATCTTTCCTCACTCATTCTCTCCATGTGCCCAAACCATTTCAAAATACCCTCTTCTGCTCTCTCAACCACGCTCTTTTTATTTCCACACATCTCTCTTACCCTTACATAACTTACTCGATCAAACCACCTCACATCACACATTGTCCTCAAACATCTCATTTCCAGCACATCCACCCTCCTGCGCACAACTCTATCCATAGCCCACACCTTGCAACCATACAACATTGTTGGAACCACTATTCCTTCAAACATACCCATTTTTGCTTTCCGAGATAATGTTCTCGACTTCCACACATTCTTCAAGGCTCCCAGAATTTTCACCCCCTCCCCCATCCTCTGATTTACTCCCACTTCCATGGTTCCATCCGCTGCCAGATCCACTCCCAGATATCTAAAACACTTTACTTCCTCCACTTTTTCTCCATCCAAACTTACCTCCCAAATGACTTGATCCTCAACCCTACTGTACCTAATAACCTTGCTGTTATTCACATTTACTCTTAACTTTCTTCTTTCACACACTTTACCAAACTCAAATCACCACTTCTGCATTTTTTCACGTGAATCAGCCCCAGCGCTGTACATCAGCGAACAAAAAACTGAAAAAACTTCCCAAGCTCTCTCATCCCCAACAGACTGCATACTTCCCCCTCTTTCCAAAACTCTTGCATTCACCTCCCTAACAACCCCATCCTAAAAAATTTTAAACAACCCAGGAGAATCCCCCAACCCCTCCCGAAAACCCTACATTCCTGAAACCCAACATTTTTCCCCTTCTTCCTACAGTACACAGCCTTACATCCCGATAAAAATTTTTCACTGCTCTAACAACTTGCCTCCCACACCATATATTCTTAGACCTTCCACAGAGCATCTCTATCAACTCTATCATATCTTCTCCAGACCCAAAAATGCTACATACAATCCATTTGCTTTTCTAAGTTTTCTCACATACATTTTCAAAAAAAACCCCGATCCACACTCTTCTCCCTTTCGAAACCACATCCCTTTTCCCAAATTTGATTTTTAATTTTTAATTTTATAAATTTTCTATCATATTTTTAACCAAATCTCAAAAAACCTTTTTTTTTTCTGTATTTTCACTCATTTTTAAAAAATATCCCCTTTCCCTTTTTAAAAACCCAGGGCCCCCAACTATGCCCATTTCCCCCCAACAAATTATATATTTAAAATATAAAAATTATATTTATTTAATATTTATTTTTTTTTAAAATAATAAATTAATTAATAATATATAAAAATTTAAAATTTAAAAAGGGAAAAAAGCATTTTTTTTTCCCAGAATTAAAGTGTTGGGCCGGTTTTCTTTGAAAGAATTTTTTTAAAATAAATTTTTTTAACCCCAGAAAACAAATTTTGATTTGTAAGCAATTAAACAAATTAAAATAGGATGCTCTGGGGAAGGTAAAAAGAATATATGGGTGGGAGGCAGTTGTTGAAGCAGTAAAAAGTTTTTATCGAGGATGTAAGGCAGGTACGTGTGGGAAGAGAGGAAAGTGTTTGGGTTTCGGGAAATGAGGTTTGCGGCGGGGGTGGGGTGTGTACCCATGTTGTTTAATTTGTTTATGGGGGGGGTTTGTTAGGGAGGTAATGCAAGAGTTGGAAAAAGGGGGGCAAGTTTGAAGTTTTTGGGGGATGAGAGAGTTGATGAGTCAGTTTTGTTTGCTGATGATAAGCGCTGGGGGTGATTCATGTGAGAAAAGCAGAAGCTGGTGACTGGTTTGGTAAATGTGTGGAAAAGAAAATTAAGAGTAATGTGAATAAGAGCAAGGTATTAGGTACATAGGTTTAGGGGAAGTCAATTTGGGGGGTAGTTTTGAATGGAGAAAAAAATGGGGGAAGTAAGTGTTTTAGATATCTGGGAGGGATCTGAGGGATGGAACCTGGAAACGGAAGTGGATCTAGGGTGGGGGGGGGGGCGAAAATTTTGGGGTTAAAAATGTGGGAAATCGAGAAATTATTCGGAAAGCAAAAAAAGGGGTTTTTTGAAGGAATATGGTTTCCCAAAAATGTTGTATGGTGCGGGCGTGGGCTAGGAAAGTTTTTCGCAGGGGTGGATGTGGAAATGGTGTTTGAGGACAATGGTGGTTTTGGGTGGGTTTTATCGGTAAGTAAAATAAAGGGAAGAGAGATGTTGGGGAAAAAAAAAAGGCGGGTTGAGAAACAAAGAGGGTGTTTTGAAAAGGTTTGGGCCATGGGGAAAAATGATGGAAAGATTGACAAGAGGATTATGTGCGGAGGGGAGGGGGCGAGGAGAAGGGGAGCCAAATTGGGTGGGAAAAATTGGAGTAAAAAGATTTTGTGTGTCGGGGGCCCGAACATGCAGGGGGGTGAAAGGGGGCAAGGGGAAAAAGTGAATTGGACGTGTGGGATCGGGGGTTACGTGCTGTCAGTGGATTGAATCAAGGGGGTTGAAGCGTCTGGGGGAAACCTGAAATGTGTAGGGATGTATATTTGCGTGTGTGGACGTGGTGTATTACTGTGTTTGGGGGGGTTTGGGGCCCTTTTTTCGCTGTTTCTGCGCTCCCCCGCAAACCGGGGGGGCAGCACAAAAAAAAAAAAAAAAAAAAAAATATATATATATATATATAAAAATTTAAAATTTTTTTTTTTTTTTTTTTTTTTTATTTTTTTTTTATAACTTTGTCGCTGTCTCCCTCGTTTGCGAGGTAGCGAAAGGAAACAGACGAAAAAAAGGGCCCCAAACCCCCCCCCCCCCATACACATGTAATACACACGCCCAAAACCACGAAAATATACAAAACCTACCACTTTCCAGGGTTTTACCCCAGACGCTTCACATGCCTTGATTCAATCCACGGGAAAACACGTAAACCCCCTGTAAATATTTTATAATATTTTTTAATATATATATATATATTTTTATACTTTGTCGCTGTCTCCCGCGTTTGCGAGGTACGCAAGGAAACAAACGAAAAAAGGGCCCCCCCCCCCCCAAATACACATTAAAAAAACCCCCCCCCCACAAAGCAAATAAAAACCCTAACCGTTTTCCATTTTTTCCCCCCAAAACTTTTTTAAACATCCCCTTGTTAAATCCACTACAGCACTAAACCCCGGTTTTACCCCCTGATCCAATTCACTCTTTTCCTTGCCCTCCTTTCACCCTCCTGCATGTTAAAGGGCCCCATCACCCAAAAATTTTTTTTCCACTCCATCTTTCCACCCCCCAATTTTGGTCCCCCTTCCCTCTTCCCCCCAACCTCCGACACTATACCCTCTTGGTCAATCTCTCCCCCCCACCCCTTTTCTCTCATGTCCCCAAAAACCTTTTCAAAAAAAACCCCTTTCTGCTCCCCAAAACCCACCTCTTTTTTTTTTTCCCCACACATCTCTCTTACCCCTTACTTTAAATTACTCGATCAAACCACCTCACACCACACAATTTCCCAAAATTTTTTTCCCCCCCCATCCCCCCCCCTTTTTTTCCCCCCCCCCCCCCCCCCATTTAAAATTTTTCCCCCAAAACCCCCCCCTTTTTTTTTTTTTTTTTCCCCTTTTTTTTCCCAAAATTTTGGCCCCCCCCCCCCCCCCCTTTTTCCCCTTTTTGGTTCCTTGGGGGGTCCAACCCCCCAAAAAAAAAATTTAAAAAAAAAATTTTTTTTAAAAGGGGGTTGGGCCCCCCCCAAAAAAAAATTTTTTTAAAAAATTTTTTTAAATTTTTTTTTTTTTAAAACCCCTTTCCCCCCCCTTTTTTTTTAAAAAAGGGGGGGGAAAAAAACCCCCAAAAAACCCCTTTCCCCCCCTTTTTAAAAAAAAAAAAAAAAGGGGGTTTTTTCCCCCCCAAACCCCCAAAAACCCCCCCAAAAAAACCCCCCAAAAAAAACCCCTTTTTTTAAAAAAAAATTTTAAAAAAAAAATTTTTTTAAAAATAAAAAACCCCACATTAAAAAACTTTAAAATTTTTTTTAAAATTGGGCCCCCCCCCCCCCAAAAAAAAAAAAAACCCCCTTTTAATAAAAAAAAACCCCCCGGGGGGGAAAAAAAAAAAAGGGGGGAAAAAAAAAAAAGGGGAAAAAAAAAATTAAAAATTTTTTTGGTTTTTTTAAAAATTTTTTGGGGGGGGCCCCCCCCTTTTTTTTTTGGCCCCAAAAAAAAAAGGGGGCCCCCAAAAAAAAAAAAAAAAAAAAAAAAAAAAAAAAAAAATTTTTTTAAAAAAAAAAAATTTTTTTTAAAAAAAAAAAATTTAAAATTTTTTTTTTTTTCCCAAAAAGGGGGGAAAAAAAAGGGCCTTGGGTTTTTTTAAAAACCCCCCCCCTTTTTTTTCCCCCCCCTTTTTTTAAAAAACCCCCCAAAAAAAATTTTTTTTTTTTTTTAATTTTTTTTTTTTTTTAAAAATTTTTAAAATTTTAAAAATATATATATATATAAATATTTTTTTTTTTCATAAATTCGCCATTCCCGCGATATCGAGGTAGCGGTTAAGAACAGAGGACTGGCCTTTGAGAGTGGAATATCCACACATGGCCCTTTTTCTCTGTTCCTCTTGGAAAATTAAAAAAAAAAAAACGAAAAGGGGAGGTTTTTCCACCCCCCTGCTCCCCCCCTTTTGGGGCCCGCCTTCTCGACCGCGGGAATTCGGGGGAAGTATTCTTTTCCCCTACCCCAAGGGAATATATATAAAATAAAAATTATATATATATAAAACATACAAAAAACCCCCACAAAAGCATTTTATACACTTTAACTTTTTATTTATCATACTTCGCACTGTGTCCCCCCATTAGCGGGGTGGGCCAAAAGGGAAAACAGCGAAAGAATGGCTAAACCCCATCCACATACACATAATATACATACATCCCCAAAACCCGGGCACATATCCCATATCTATACATTTCAATGATACTTTATAAAAAAATACACAAAACATAAACATATACACACATGTAATAACTCAAAATTTTTTCCCTTTTAAAATTCATTCCCATTCCCACCCCACCATCCCAAAAAATGACAACCCCTTCCCCCCCCAAAAATATGGGGAAATTTTAGTGCTGGGAAAAGAAAAACCAAAGGCCACTTTTCTAAAAATCAGCCCTCTAGCTTTTTTATGTATAATGCCCCAAAACCCACAGCCCCTTTCCCAAAACCCAGGCCCCAAAAATTTTTCCTATTTTTTCCCCCAACCCTTAAAAAGGGCCAAAGGTTCAACCCAAATTGACAGCACTTTGAACCCGATATACCACTTTTTCCCAAAATTTCACCCTTTTTCCAGCACGATTTTCACCCTCCTGCATTTTCGGGCCCCAATCGCTCTTTAATTTTTTTTAAATCCATCTTTCCCCCCTTTCAATTTGGTCTCCCACTTCCCCTCTTTCCCCTTCAACTCTGACACATATTTGTTTTTTGTCAATCTTTCCTCACTCTTTCTCTCCATGTGAACCAAACCTTTTCAAAAACCCTCCTCTGTTTCTTTCAACCACACTTTTGGGTTATACCAACACTTCTTTCCCCTTTTCCTTTTACATCCCAAAAATCAAACCACCTTACACCACATATTGTCCTCAAGCATCTCATTTCCAACACATCCATCCTCCTCTGCACATCTCTATCCATAGCCCACGCCTCACAACCATATAACATTGTTGGAACTACTATTCCTTTAAACATACCCATTTTTGCTTTCTGAGACAATGTTCTCACCTTCCACACATTTTTCAAAACTCCCAGAACTTTCGCCCCCTCCCCCACTTTTTGACTCACTTCCGCTTCCATGGTTCCATCCAATGCCAAATCCACTCCGAGATATCTAAAACACTTCACTTCCTCTAGTTTTTCTCTATTCAAACTTACCTTCCAATTGACTTGTCCCTCAACCCTACTGTACCTAATAACCTTACTCTTATTCACATTTACTCTCAGCTTTCTTCTTTCACACACTTTACCAAATTCAGTCACCAGCTTCTGCAGTTTCTCACATGAATCAGCCACCAGCGCTGTATCATCAGCAAACAACAACTGACTCATTTCCCAAGCTCTCTCATCCACAACAGACTGCATACTTGCCTGTCTCTCCAAAACTCTTGCATTCACCTCCCAACAACCCCATCCATAAACAAATTAAACAACCATGGAGACATCATGCACCCCTGCCGCAAACCTACATTCAATGAGAACCAATCACTTTCCTCTCTTCCTACTCGTACACATGCCTTACATCCTCGATAAAAACTTTTCACTGCTTCTAGCAACTTGCCTCCCACACCATACATTCTTAATACCTTCCACATTGCATCTTTATCAACTCTATCATATGCCTTCTCCAGATCCATAAATGCTACATACAAATCCATTTGCTTTTCTAAGTATTTCTCACATACATTCTTCAAAGCAAACACCTGATCCACACATCCTCTACCACTTCTGAAACCACACCGCTCTTCCCCAATCTGATGCTCTGTACATGCTTCCACCCTTTCAATCAATACCCTCCCATTTAATTTACCAGGAATACTCAACAAACTTATACCTCTGTAATTTGAGCACTCACCTTTATCCCCTTTGCCTTTGTACAATGGCACTATGCATGCATTCCGCCAATCCTCAGGCACCTCACCATGAGTCATACATACATTAAATAACCTTACCAACCAGGCAACAACACAGTCACCCCCTTTTTTAATAAATTCCACTGCAATACTATCCAAACCCGCTGCCTTGCCGGCTTTCATCTTCCTCAAATCTTTTACTACCTCTTCTCTGTTTACCAAATCATTCTCCCTAACACTCTCACTTTGCATACCACCTTGACCAAAACACCCTGTATCTGCCACTCTATCATCTAACACATTCAACAAACCTTAAAAATACTCACTCCATCTCCTTCTCACATCACTACTTGTTATTACTTCCCTATTTGCCCCTTCACCGATGTTCCCATTTGTTCTTGTCTTATGCACTTTATTCACCTCCTTCCATAACATCTTTTTTTCTCCCTAAAATTTAATGATACTCTCTCACCCCAACTCTCATTTGCCCTCTTTTTCACCTCTTGCACCTTTCTCTTGACCTCCTGTCTCTTTCTTTTATACATCTCCCAGTCATTTGCACTATTTCCCTGCAAAACTCATCCAAATGCTTCTCTTTTCTCTTTCACTAATAATCTTATTCTTCATCCCACCACTCACTACCCTTTCTAATCTGCCCAACTCCCATGCTTCTCATGCCACAAGCATCTTTTGCGCAAGCCATCACTGCTTCCCTAAATTACTCCCCAACTCCCCTTATGTCCTTTGTTCTCACCCTTTTCCATTCTGTACTCAGTCTCTCCTGGTACTTCCTCACACAAGTCTCCTTCCCAAGCTCACTTACTCTGAACACTCACTTCACCCCAACATTATCTCTTCTCTGAAAACCTCTACAAATCTTCACCTTCGCCTCCACAAGATAATGATCAGACATCCCTCCAGTTGCACCTCTCAGCACATTAACATCTAAAAGTCTCTTTCATGCGCCTATCAATCAACATGTAATCTAATAATGCTCTCTGGCCATCTCTCCTACTTACATACATTTTTTTTTTTTTCTTTGTCGCTGTCTCCTGCGTTTGCGAGGTAGCGCAAGGAAACACACGAAAGAAATGGCCCAACCCACCCCCATACACATGTATATACATACATCCACACACGCAAATATACATACCTACACAGCTTTCCATGGTTTACCCCAGACGCTTCACATGCCCTGATTCAATCCACTGACAGCACGTCAACCCCGGTATACCACATCGATCCAATTCACTCTATTCCTTGCCCTCCTTTCACCCTCCTGCATGTTCAGGCCCCGATCACACAAAATCTTTTTCACTCCATCTTTCCACCTCCAGCACATCCATCCTCCTGCGCACAACTCTATCCATAGCCCACGCCTCGCAACCATACAACATTGTTGGAACCACTATTCCTTCAAACATACCCATTTTTGCTTTCCGAGATAATGTTCTCGACTTCCACACATTCTTCAAGGCTCCCAGGATTTTCGCCCCCTCCCCCACCCTATGATCCACTTCCGCTTCCATGGTTCCATCCGCTGCCAGATCCACTCCCAGATATCTAAAACACTTTACTTCCTCCAGTTTTGCTCCATTCAAACTTACCTCCCAATTGACTTGACCCTCAACCCTACTGTACCTAATAACCTTGCTCTTATTCACATTTACTCTTAACTTTCTTCTTTCACACACTTTACCAAACTCAGTCACCAGCTTCTGCAGTTTCTCACATGAATCAGCCACCAGCGCTGTATCATCAGCGAACAACAACTGACTCACTTCCCAAGCTCTCTCATCCACAACAGACTTCATACTTGCCCCTCTTTCCAAAACTCTTGCATTCACCTCCCTAACAACCCCATCCATAAACAAATTAAACAACCATGGAGACATCACACACCCCTGCCGCAAACCTACATTCACTGAGAACCAATCACTTTCCTCTCTTCCTACATGTACACATGCCTTACATCCTCGATAAAAACTTTTCACTGCTTCTAACAACTTGCCTCCCACACCATATATTCTTAATACCTTCCACAGAGCATCTCTATCAACTCTATCATATGCCTTCTCCAGATCCATAAATGCTACATACGTGTCGGAGGTGGAGGGAACGAGGAGAAGAGGGTCAGTGGATTGAATCAAGGCATGTGAAGCGTCTGGGGTAAACCATGGAAAGCTGTGTAGGTATGTATATTTGCGTGTGTGGACGTATGTATGTACATGTGTATGGGGGTGGGTTGGGGCATTTCTTTAGTCTGTTTCCTTGCGCTACCTCGCAAACGCGGGAGACAGCGGCAAAAAAAAAAAAAAAAAAAAAAAAAAAATATATATATATATATATATATATATATATATATATATATATATATATATATATATATATATATATATATATATATATATTTTTTTTTTTTTTTTCCCAAAAGAAGGAACAGAGAATTGGGCCAGGTGAGGGTATTCCCTCAAAGGCCCAGTCCTCTGTTCTTAATGCTACCTCGCTAGCGCGGGAAATGGCGAATAGTTTAAAAGAAAGAAAAGAATATATATATATATATATATATATTATCATATATATATATATATATATATATATATATATATATAGGTTTGCGGCAGGGGTGTGTGAAGTCTCCATGGTTGTTTAATTTGTTTATGGATGGGGTTGTTAGGGAGGTGAATGCAAGAGTTTTGGAAAGAGGGG